>NC_040886.2:9858642-10158642 GCF_900634795.4 Betta splendens | reverse complement strand
TCGTATCTGAACGCGCTGAAGAAGCTCCAGGAGATCGAGAACTCCATCAACGAGTACCGGGTTCGCTCCGGGAAGAAACCCACGCAGAGGGCGTCGCTCATCATAGAAGGTATCGGCTTTGTTCAGTGTCACACAAGTACCCACCGCATCATGAGAGTAACACAATCCAACATTCCACTCTGTTTCCCATTTCTTACAGAAGCCAATATCGGTTCTGAAGACAGCTCATTGTCGGACGCACTGGTCTTAGATGATGGTGAGTCTCAAACTCCAGCATATTAGTAGAACTCACACCATACTGTCGGTTGTGATGATGAGGGTGAAATTAAAAGTACTTTCCTCCATTTTCACTGCTGTCTGGTTCAGACGACCCTCAGGTTACGGGTACTCCGACGTTCTCTCCAGTGGCATCGCCTCATAAGGGCCTCCCCCCGCGGCCGCCATCCCACAGCCGGCCGCCTCCCCCTCAGTCGCTGGACGGCCTGCGGCACTTACACTACACGCGCTCTGACTACGACAAATCACCCATCAAACCCAAGATGTGGAGCGAGTCGTCCCTGGACGAGCCCTACGAAAAGGTCAAGAAACGCTCCTCGCACTCCAGGTATGAGGGACCTTTTTAACCCACGAGCCCGTTAGCCACCTGCTAAACAAAGTTAGCTGTAGCGCATGAGTGCAAATCCACATTAAGAGTAAGCGGAACCCTAATAGTGCTCTTTGCACCTCTGTCAAGTCACAGGCGTTTCCCAAGTTCTGGTAGCGCAGAAGCAGGGGGTAGTAATTCTCTGCAGAGCAGCCCCATCAGGAGCCTCCCTCACTGGAACTCTCAGTCCAGCATGCCGTCAACGCCGGACCTGAGAACCAGGACGCCGCATTATGTACATTCCACTAGGTCAGTGGTCAAACCTCTAAGTGATTTCATTTCTATCATTATGCACTTTATTATAAATGAGCAGCTACATCACTTCTCATCCTTTTCCTCTTAGGTCAGTGGACATCAGTCCCACACGTCTGCACAGTCTCGCTCAGCACTTTAGGAACCGCAGCTCCAGCCTTGAGTCCCAGGGCAAACTGTTGTCCGACCCCGACGCACACCCGCACACCCTGGCGACGCTGGGCAGCCCCGACTTCTTCCTCGGCCCCGGGCGCAGCTCCAACGGCTCTGACCCACTGGACGACTGTTCATCCTGCACCAGCCAAAGCAGCTCAGAGCACTACTACCCCTCCGGGGGGCCCCCTGGCAGCAACCCCAACTACTCTACTCTGGGAGAAGACTCGCCCTCCAAAGCGAGGCAGAGACAGAGGCAAAGGCACAGGTGAGTGTAATGAGAAGCAGGAAATGAGGGTTTTAGCTAATACAATGTCTGAAATTCATTGTATTGGTTTGTGTGTTTCTCTGCAGGTCTGCAGGTCACCTGGGGTCCTCTAACTCTGGCTCCATGCCAAACCTGGCAGCTAAGAACGGATCTGGTGGAGGCTCCGGCGGGGGTGGGACGGGGGGAGGACACCATGGAGTCTACCTCCACAGCCAGAGCCAGCCCTCGTCCCAGTACCGCATCAAGGAGTACCCGCTGTACGTGGAGGGCAGCCCCAACCCCGTGGTGGTGCGCAGCCTGGAGAGCGATCAGGAGGGCCACTACAGCGTGAAGGCCCAGTTCAAGACCTCCAGCTCCTACACGGCCGGGGGTCTGTACAAGGAGGCCTGGGGGGGGGAGGAGGGGGGCGAGGGGGGCGGCAGGCTCACGCCGTCGCGCTCCCAAATTGTTCGGACTCCATCGTTGGGACGGGAGGGTGGCGGAGGGGGGAGGGCGGCGGTTTCTGAAGAGCTGCGGTGCTGGTACCAGAGGTCCTCGGGGAGCCTGAAGGAGCGGAGTCACTCGCATTCAGGGTCCACATCCTCCGAGACGGGCTCACAGCAAGGCACTCTGGGACACGGCCGTGGGAGTAGAGTGGGGACACTCGCCAAGGGCTCACCAGGTCAGTATAAGAGAACCAATGATCCGTTGAGACCCACTTTCCACTATTGCTATTGTTTAGTGTGTCTCATTCTGACCATGTGTGTTTTTTTTTCCCAATAGCTGCGTCCCCTCACAGCCAGAGGAGCATGACGCCCTCGAGTGAACATGCAGCCACACCCACACCGCCCTGTAGTCCACAGCACATCCTCAACTGGCAGAGCGGGTAAGCTTCACACACACGCACACACACACACACACACACACACGCACACACACACACACGCACACACACACACACACACACACACACACACACACACACACACACACAAAGCAGCTGAACTGGTGATAAGCTTCACACACACGCACACACACACACACACACACACACACACACACACACACACACACACACACACACACACACACACACACACACAAAGCAGCTGAACCGGTGATAAGCTTCACTTTGACCCTCAACTTTCCGGCCATCCTCATTCACGTCTCACTCTAACACGCTCTCAGGCTTCGACTGCTGCGTCTGTGTGGGATGTGTCACTAATCAGCGAGGCTGACTTTAATGTGATTTTGGGGTAGAGACCTATTTATCTCACTCTGACTTCTGCTTCACTGCCGTTTGACTGGTGTTTCTTACTCCACTGTTTCCCGTTTTTCATGGCACCTCGCTCTGACTTCTGGTTGCCTTTGTCCTATGGAACAATTTTCTGTTACCTAATATTGTCATTTCTTTCCTGTCCCTTTCTGTCTGTACTAACCCTCCTTTCCTTGTGTGTGTGTCCTCTCTCCTGGTTTAGAGGCACAGCAGACAGCTCTCCTACTGAGGACGTCTGTCAGCCAAGCTCTGATGCATAGAGGTACTGTCTGTGGTCTTGGCCTCCCCATAGTTTAAACCTAGAGTCTACTGTTGGGATGATGCAGCAGCAGCATAAGCAGATTTCTCAAGAAAATAAATGAAAATTTGTGCAACATGCAACATGAGTCATTAATACCATCAGCTGGGGGGGGGGCTGACAGTCATTTCCTGGTGTTTAATGGTGGAGGTATGTGTGTCATGTGCTCCTTCTCTGGTCACATCTGTATCTGATCTCTGCATGTGCTCTGCTCTGTGTTCTCACACCAACACTGCAGATCATTCCCTAAAGCATTTACTAATAGAGACACAAAACCATGTGCCACGTGTGCCGCGACTGAGAACAGTCCTTCGGGTGTATTGGTGTTTCGTGTGCCTTTTCCGTTTTGAGGTGAGAGCTGTTCTGACGTCGGCAACGATGCTTCTCTCCGCAGGTCGTTCAGTGAGAGCTGTTTTCTCAGCAGCCCGCTGTGTTCGGAGCTGGCAGATGTGCAGTGGTATGGACACGACAAGGCCAAACCTGGAACCCTGGTCTGAGACCTTCCTATAGGGGCCCAGCGATCTCCCATCGCCCTCTCCTACTGCCTGTCCACTGTTACTCACTACTACCCATTGACAACCAACAACCTCAACCTTAAAGCCCTACGAAAACCCTGCCCTGACTGGTGTGGTGGACTGGACACAAGACCCCCCCCCCCTCCCAAAGTCCTGCCCTCCATCCATCACACCACCTGGTTTATTACACCCCCTCTATCACAGCTCGACCAGACAGGGACACGCTCGCTAGGCTCTGATAAAGGCTGGTTTCACAGGACAGACTGGGAAGTGCCACGTCAGCTGTTGAACTGTTGCCATACAGCACCACAGCACCCTTCTTTATACACCCTCGCAAGCAACAGGGCATGGAGCGGTGGGAGGAAAGAGCACAGAGAAGAAAATCACTGAGACAACCCCAACTCAACAAAACCAACATCAGCATCAGTTGCGTACAGTCATTTTTTTGGTTCCCTATACTTTAGTGCCGGCCCAGTCAGAGGATATTTGCTGGATTTGAGCCACCGGTTTAAAAACACATTTAAAGGCCCAGATGAACTGTGACAGATTTTAATATTCCTTTCAGTATTGTTATATTTTTCCTCATTTGTCCCTATGTATTTAAAAAATGAGAAGGCACAGACCTTGAAAAAAAATCTGGAGTTCTCCTCAATTTAACCCACAACCAAAGACTGCTACCATATCAGCTGGCCATGCTGTTCCAGGGTCCCTGAGCTGGTGGTGAGGTGAAGTCACGGTGACAATATCCAGATTGTGTCTGGGGCCCTATGGGGTATTGATGGGGACTATAGCAATAACAAGCGTAGAACAAGTAAAGGAACTGGCTTGAGTCTCCAGAGCGCGTTGAAGCTGGCGTTACGCCGTGTTTATGCTTGAAGAGACAGTGAATCAGGGCATCGTAGGCGGTGAGGTGCAGTGGTTAGTGGATTTGCCATCGGTGTGTATTCATTACAGTGACGTCACCCTTTTTATGCTGTTGGTCGTCATAGGATTCCCTCTGCCCATGACCTTTTGCTGGGCCCTCTGGTGCATTGTGGGCGGCGCTTGAGTTGGGATTTGGTTTGGGCCATTTGTCGATGTGGCAGTCGCAACACGACAGAGAAAAGATGACCAGCTGACATTTGCTAGCTTTACTCATAGTTGGATAGCGAGGCTCTTCTGATCCTTTGGTCTTACTGATATATCCACTCAGTGTTTCTCTGCTTTTTATCTTTCAGCCCATAGCGTCATGATAGCAGCATCCTGACTGAAGAGTGGCTGACAGTCCCAGCACTTCACTGGCACACATGAGCGAGGTGTTAGTGCCAAGCATTAGTTAGTGCTTTCCATATGTGCTGTGAATGAGCACTGAAGCAGCCCACACCCCCACAGTCTAATCACTTATTCACCAAGCCGGACAGAGTAGCCAGAGGACACACAATTAGTCGCAAAGTTGTGAAATTACCCAACATTTTGGTTTCAAAGCACAATATTAACAACATTATTTAGATTTGTTTTAGTTCCACCATCAGTATTTTAATGTGTTGTTTTAAATTTCAAAAAAATCAATTAGAAAATCTAAAACCAAGGACAAGGTGTTGAATTAGTGTTTCTTCCCATCATATGGACATTTCCATATGATGAATTTCGAGACAAACAGCCATGATCAGAAATTAGACAAACAAATCAAATCAAATCTCTTCTCTCTCATTTGTTTCGCCTTCGCCTAATAATCAGATTCCTAGAACACGGTTAGAAAAGCACACCTGTGTCTGCGAGACAGAAGTAGCGCTTCGCTTGTTTTACTGCACGTGAAACACCACAAATCTTTATCTAGAGAACAGTGCTTACAACTGTAGCACAAAGCATTGATGACTCCTGCTTCAAGGAATGGGAGGAATGGTGCATATCTGTCCCTGTTAGTGGTGCGTTTCATTAAGCACTCTTGTTGTTAACACTCCATTCTCCCAACCAGCACTTCCTCACTACCATCCACTAGGAATTGATTACTCAAATGCACAACTTCATGCATGTTCTACAGATCCAGTGACAAATATAGACCTTGAAGACATCCAGCATCAGATTTCTACCCACCAACATTAGCATGTTTTGCTCCATAGTGTTGCGCTGCCCCCATGAAGTTTTGAACTTGTGGTGATCTGACCTCTAAGCCTGATGTGATGAAGTGTGGTGTCCCCTCCCTCTGAAGCTTCAAGTCTGTGCTCCATAGAAACGTTTGAGGTTTTTGTGATACTCCGAGAGAAACAAACTAATTCTTTATCAGTCTTTTCCTGTAAGTACGGAGGGGCTGTAAGGTTTTTTCACAATTATTGTTTTGAAAATGTTCCATTTTATATGAAGCAGTATTGTTTTGTTTTGTTTTGTTTTTTTTTTTGTTCTGACATTGTAATAACCCTTCCAGGTGCTACAAAATGACCAGTTACTGCTTTGTCACGTAGGATCTAGACATCTCTTCATTGTTATCAATAGATTCAATACCAGATGTGCAAAATGAAGCTTATTTTAATGGACAGTTTGATAGTAGAACACTTCCCCTACCAGACAATAGAGCATGTAACTTGATTTTATCACTTCTGTTCAACTGTAACAATACATTAAAGGTGTTGTAGAAAAATGTGGAATTGATTAAAAAACATGAATTCCACAGTTAATTTATTCTTTTTTTCTATTAAAAATTTGTATAGTAACTTTACATTTTTCAAAACTGTGTTGTTGGAAATTGATGACGAATTTTCAAGATGAGACATCATGGGGGTTCTTGAGAGTAAGAAAAATAAATTATTGATGATGAATGTTCTCAAGATTACGTGTCTTCTTTTCCTCTTTTAAACCATGAAGTTATTTGATGACTCACTTCCAGGTGTCTCGTATCAAATCCCTGCAGACCATTCAGCCCAGGGTTCAGCGTAACAGCGATATTTATCAAAGGGAATCCCCGCGTGCAATCACCACTTCCGCTGCACACACTCACTCGCTTGTCATCACATCCAGGCCTCAGTCACTTCCCTTTCACAATGTTGCTCCCACAGGGAACGAGAGAGGAGGAAGATGCCCTCAAAGATAAGACTCAATGAAACAAAAAGAATGCGTCAAGGTGTGTGTGACATGTGTGACCAATAAACTCATACCAAAGTGTGTACTGGTAGAAAACAGACAGACAGACAGACACACACACACACACACACACACACACACACACACACACACACACACACACACACACACACACACACACACTCACACACATAGCACTGACCACATAAAACATAGCTCCTATGTTTCCTCTCTTTCTGTGTCCGTTTCCTAATGAATCCCATGTTATTCTTTGTACTCTGTGTGTTCCCATAGCAGCTCTCCCAACCAGGCAACAGCTGGAAGCTGTTAGCCAGACATGCCGTGAGAAACTAGCTGCTCTCTGATTTGTGTGAGTGTGTGTTGCTATGCTATGAGAGAGGTATATAACCTTGTTTTATCCTTAACAAAACGCTCCAACGTTAAATTAAAAAACCTCCGCACACCCTTCACAAGGCCTCAGCCCTGCTGTGTGCTGTGGACATCAATTAGAGGGAACAACTGAGCTGTAGATAAAGATAAAGACACACATCCTTTAATGGGCAGTTCAAACACGTTTACATTTGCATCAATCACTAACATTACTAAGAAAGACTAGAATTATTTTAACTTTTTTGAACAGGAATATTTATGCGCACTCACTAAACGCGAATCGCAGTATTTATTAGTCATTCATTGGCAATTTAATCCTCTGCTTCACCAGCCTGAGGATGTTAATCTGTGTCAGACTCAAAACCTCGAACATTGCTGCCCTCTAGTGTTCACCATAAAGTAGCATCTAAGAAAATTAGGATGTTGCCTCCTGATTCAATCATTTTAATAATGTCCAACCCGCTACATAAATAAAATAACACATACAGTGTGTATATATATATATATATATATATATATATATATATATATATATATATATATATTACCTTCGTAGTTTTTACTACGTTTACTTATATAAAAACACAAACAAAGAGATTTTATGACATTGAATGTTCCACTTCTTCGAGTAGAGGTCCAGTGGCTTCATCTGGATCCTGCTCCCAAAAAAAAACAAACTGTCAGACCACGGTTTTATACTGTTCAGCAGAATGAATATTTTGTTCTATATATTATATATTTTCTACTGTAGAATTTACTGATTTTCTACTGGTAGTTTCTTTCTGACCAGTGGAAATTGCACAGGTATCCAAGTCAATGAGGTATAAACCATGATCATATGCCTGAGCTATTCTGCAGATTCCATTACATTTACCTGTGAGATGCGGCTGTAGGCCTGAATGTGTGGAGCGCTGTAGCGACGCAGGCCCCTCCACGACAGGAAAAGTATGTATACTGATGCCAGAATACACAGTACAGTAAATGCTATTGAGCCCCCCTTCGCAATATATGATCCAACACGCTGTGGGAAAGAAGGCAGGAAAAACAGAGCGGGAGGAATGCTCACATGTTTTTAACATTCACATTTGAAATGGTTTTGACATCTATCTTAAACAAAACCCAAATAAGAAAATCTTCACAGGATTTCCATGTTATAAACAAAGTGTGTGGTAAGAAGTATTTCTGCTAGAACAGCAGTACCTGCTGGTTTGTGTTGATTGCCACGGGCTGTGTATTTTTGAGGCTATTGGCCAGGACAGCAGAAATTCCAAACAATAGACTAAAAAGGTTCAGGCCCATCAGGGTGATGATCTATTTGTTGCAAATACAAAAGTAATTGAGTTTTCCATACCATAAGCTGAAATGCATAAATATATTATTCACTGAGCCATGACCTTTAATTTATTAGCTTTCCTCTGAACCTCCACCACCAGACAGCCGGCGGCCAAAAACTGAAACACAAATGTCTATTTATTCTATATCTGATTAAAGCATCTGCAAAGTTGGATGTATATCAATGGAAGCAGTGGACTCACGAATAGGCTTGACCACACTGGTGTTGTCATGGAGACAGAGCAGTTATAACTCACACAGGCGTGGATGAATGTGGTTAATATACAAGCTAAGGCACTGACGATCTGAAGCATCTGAGGGGAAACACGCAAATTAGGCATTCAGACAGATTATAACCTATTCATATACGATTAGCTGTGCTGTGGACCTTAGGAATCGACCGTCTCACCCCAGTGACTGAAAGTCTGGTGTTGACAACCGTCCCAAACCAACGATGTATCCTAACATTGCTTAACCCGCCCTGATCAGTAACCTGAGTCAAGCGAGCTGATGAAGGAGTCTCTTGAAAGAACACATGGTACAGCCCCTCCTGGAACATGTTCTCTGTCATCTGTGGAAGAAATAATGTAGCTTGTAGGAGAATAAAATGGATATGGACCAAGTAATGGTCCACAAAATCAATTTTACACTTGATATGTGACCACTTACCTTCCTGATACGTTTTAAAGCTTTCACTTCAACTAATCCTCAAATTATCCACAGCCCTGCATATTAGGAGTTTTAACAAGTGTTAAAACAAGTGTGGCATTTAACAATAATTCTACTTCCTCACTGTTGCTGTTGTTCCTTGGCGCAGTACAACGTATCCAGGGGGTCAGAGTTCACTCTAGTTGGATGACAGAGAATGGTTAAAGTCCCACTAGGAAGTGATTCAGAAAGATCATTGGTTGAGACTAAAGAGCTTATTGGCTAAGGTTTAAGGAAATAATCTTTTTTTTATGTTTTTAAAGCAAGTTGAGATTACATTTAGATATTAATATTCATCCAATACTGAATCTTAACTCTTACATCTAGAAGGAACAACACTTGTTTGTGTATTAACACAAACCATGTTTGCAAATCAAAGCTGTTACTGTATTTCTTAGTGTGAAACTAAATCACACAAAAATATACAGTCAACTAAAACTAATTAAAACCTATAAAAGATAAGAAATTGGCAATGACAACCAAGTATCAAAATATCAACAACCGTATGGAAACACTCATACAAGTAGATGATGATTTTGCAATGTGTGTTTATTTTATTACTTCTGATTACTTCCCTAGAATCATTCATTAAAACACAAACACTTCTTAAACAAACGTCCATTACAAAAGATGTCAGACAATAAAGTCAATGACAAAAAAATAAAAGCAAATTAAAGGTGCTCTTTACAGTTTAGAAATGGGATACGGATGGGATACAGATGAAACAGTCACAGATTGTCTAAAAAGAACAAGAATAACAAAAACAAAAGTGCAAACTAGTGATGTCTCTTATTCTTTTCTTTTAACTAGATTTCCTCCAAGCAACTGCTGAAATCCAGCTCAAATATTTATAACAGCTACATCATAGACTGAAGGACTAAAATCCTTCTAAAAAAAATTCAAATACCCTCAAAATCAGTGTGACTATGTTTATACAACAATTATGCTTTCACAAAATGCATTCACCAAAGAGAACTTACTTTTTCTGTCTAAAATCATTGGAATTTTAAAAAGCTGGCTTAAACAGATGTGAATGTTTAAAGGTTTTAGCTGTGAGGAGCCCTGGCCAGGTCAGAGTTCAGATACACAACAGTAGCTGTGATATCGTCTCTGTACATCCGAGCCAGGTCCTCTGGGAGAGCGAGCATAGAGGCCAGTCTCTCCTGGCAGAGTTCTCCATACTCCCCTGTGCCAAGACCATGTCTGATGAGGTGTGTGGCAGCGTTGGAGTCTAGGGCAGGGGAGGCACGGGCCCGCCGTTTCAACAGGAGTTCATGGATCTGACCCAATTTCAGCCGCCGTTCAGACAGAGAAAGTGGAGCCTGGTCAGAAACCATTTTTAAAATGATTAGTTTATAGAAGTTATGTGCCGTGAATCTGAAGAAAAGCAGTAGATGTGAGCCCAAACACAAACCTGTAGATGAATCCCACTAAGGTGCTCTCCAACGAGTCGTACAGCTTCTTCACTACCTAGTTCATCCCACAGCCCGTCTGTGCCAAGAATCAGAAAACGGTCCTGAGGCCTTAGCTTGTGATATGTTATCTCAGGGTTGGCATCCAGGTAGGGTGGGGTGAGGTAGTTCGGTGGCGTGTACTGGTACAGACTGAGAAAGTCGAGGTCGACTCTAGAATCCAAGTTGCCTAAAATGCTCTGCTGTAGTTCACGGCTCCATTTGAATCTTACATCTCCAAAAGCACGCAGGGGCATCAGAACCTGACAAGACAATGAAAGCATAGAAGCGTTGGTGTATTTTCTAAAAGTGGCTGGACTGTAAATTCATAACTATCAAGACCTCTCACCCCGAGCAGTCTGTCATCTGTGATGATGGTGCCTCTTTCAGAGGGTGGGTGCTGGGCTTTGATTCGCTCAACCTCAGCCTGGTTCTCTGAGTTATGGTCCTGGGACAGAGGTAATGCACTCCATGAGCCGTCCTCCTGCTGCACGCCCAATACCGCTCGGCAATCACCCGCATTTGCCACATGGATCCCTTCTGTGCCAATGTGAGCCACACAGGCAGTGCAACCAGCAAATGCAACCTGGAAGAATGATGGTACATCTCCGGTAAATGTGTGCACCCTTAAATACACTGTACTTGCAAATATTGAAATTACTTGGATGGCTGTGCTTTTCATCAAATCAGAGGAAAGAGGGACTTGAGCCTCCAAGGAGATGTCTGCATCAAGCCGTTTAAAAGCACAAGCCAAAGCATCATGAGGACTGAATGAAATGGGAGACAATGGAATATAAGTAAAGAAAAACCATACATATGTATTTTTAATTATATAAATGTATACTTGCCTACAAAGTTACCTCATGCCTTCATCATGCTCCTCACACTCCAGTAAGTCCTGCCAGAAAACTCGCAGGTGGTCAGTGTAGAGTGAAGCAGACTCACGATTAAAGGTGAAGTCCGAATGGTGTTTGTACCACTGTAAAATGGGAAGCACGGGTCTGCCATGCTCCATGCACTTTTCAAGCTCTTCTATGCTGTGCTTCCTCATCATTGCAACTGCTATGTAGTAAAGCAGACGCTCACCGACTGCCTGGGCACAGGCCCAACCCCCATGGCCATCAAAGACTCCAAAAAGCATTCCCTTTGACTAGAAGAGGCAGAGATATCTGAATTAAACCTAACAACAAGGAGAAATACATGCAAGTGTTCTTTGAAAATAGAGGGGTGAAGATGCACACCTGTAAACAAGTGGCTGCACTGCGACGATCCTCATTCGGTGCGTTAGCAGCCAAGTGATTGCTCTCAAACCTTCTAACAGCACTGAGTCCCCTGCCATCAAACTCAGGCACACTCACAGACTGTAACCAAGATAAGCATACAAAATGACACATGATTATTAAGAAGAACATAAACAGCACTTTCCATTCTAATATTAGTTGTTATTATTACTTTTACTGTTATTTGTTTTGTTTTTACTTAATGTCTCATGATGCGCTGATAAAGTTGAAAGACGTTATGCATCACCTGCTCATTAGACCGCAGAATACTGTTGATCTGGACTGAGCTGAGTTGAAAGTTTAGATCCTGGTGAGTTGAAAGGTTTCTCCCAATCTGAGACCAATTTCCCAGCTCCTCATCTCTGTTGCGTAAATGGTGTGATCTGAAGGCGCTACAGGATGACAGGCGACAACGGTGGGCAAGTAGAGGATGACAAGAGAATGCTACGAGGTGGGAGCACTGAGTAAAAAAAAAAAATAATTAAAATAAGAGTGCAGAATTTTAGCATAGGATGTACCATAAAGCTTTAGTTAGAATATTGTGGATTAGATCTGTCCAGATCCACACCTGGTATGAGGCAGCAGGAAGTGTCAGTGCGTAACTGGAAGCTCTTTGAAAGATGCTGGAGTACACACGTGCAGACATCTCTAAAGCAACACCGATCGTAGGGTGTGTGGAGCGCAATCACCTAAATGTCTAGAATAACAAAAACAGTAATAAGGCTATGATGACGGAATCATAGGCACAGAAGACACGTGACAACAGCAATGTCAACAGGACGTTGACAACAAAGTTACAATAACTAAACGGTGTGTTTGATTTTTTTACATTACCACAGATAAAACATGCTACCCACAAACAAGCAGTATTCATCACTTGCGGTGTTTCACCAGTCTTGCTATCTAGCTATAAAGCAGCAGCAAGCTAACGCATAAACTTATAGCGTAAACCTAAGTTCATTAGCTTGCCAGACGGCTAGGTCCGCTAACTTTTAACGTAGCTATGTTAAGCGTTAACGACATCACACCAGAACCTATACTTACGCAAAAAGGTAAAGACTGCAGCGCATAATAACTACGCTGAATAAACACTCGATTAACAAAGTGCGTACAAACTTACAAACGAATCTCTCAACCAACTCCATACGTAATAGACGTACCTCAGCGTCTGACGTAACCTCACGTAACCATCTCGCGCATTCTTGTAGTTTCGGTGCATGCCTTTTCTTCCGCATTTGAGAAAAGCGGGAAAAAATAAATAGACGATCTTTGTGCCTGGCAAAGAAAACAATATTTTCGACAAAGAGCGAAAATTAACAGTATAGTATATTTATTTCTATATTATACTGAGACATTAGGTGAAATACGATTTTACAATCGATTAACTGGTGTTATTTTATCTCTTTTTATCTCTTCTGTGTGTATAGTGGAGAATTACGCAGCACTTTAACCAGTCTATTAGCTAGCTCACCGGGCTAACGGTTGTACCTCAACGTAGCAACGCTTATTATAGTGCTATATAATGTGCTAATGTTAGCCCTATTTTGTTTGGGCTGGACTGTGGGAAGACTGCAATGGGAAGATTTCTGTAACATTAAGTTGCTGTTCTAAGTTAGATTTTTACGGTGGCCATAGTCAAAGTGACATGGATAAACACAACCGTAATAGTAAGTGTCCTTGCTGCTAAGACTAACCCCGGCTGGTGACATTTCTGCCAACTGTTGAGGTGCTCATTTTTCGCTTTCAGCTGTAAGGACAGATCTCAGTCTGCTGCTTGAATGTCTGAAGTTTCAGATGAAAAGTCCCGATTTACAGAAACAAGCTCTGGTGACTATTCACTCTATCTGTGAAAAGAGAGGTGCGCACCTACTGCATGTTCAGCCACCTACTAGTGACTGTGTGAAATGTATTGTTTAGACACAGCATTCAACTGATTAACACGTTTTTATTCTACAAACAAAACACTGAATTATGTTTTTCTGTTGTACCGACTTATTACAGAGGATAATGTGGAACTTTTGAGAGAAATGGGAGGAGTGCCATTTATATATAATCTCTCTAAGTCCAGTATTGTGCATGCAGATGTTACAGAGACTGCGCTCTTTACTCTTGGAACGCTGGCAGAAGCTAATGGTGAGTATTTAGGTGATAGATGCTGAAGATTAGTCAAGCGCTAGCATGGAATCAAATCCTCTTCAACAGGAGGGGCCTTGGAAATGATCCTTAATAAAATGATAGATTAGGTTTGTTTCATCATATTTTGAAAACATTGCTAGTCTGTATTGGTGCTATGTGACCTTTTCAACTGTAAATTGGAGTTGTACACATTCCAAACTAATCGCCTGTTTTTGCTGTAGTGTATTGCAAGAATTCTCTGTGCAGAAAAGAGACATTTGCAGACCTCGCTGGTTGCTTGATGAGGGAGGACATCCCGCTGACGCAGAAGACAGTGTCTGTGTATTTACTGTCTGTGCTGGTAGCCAACAACAGTAAGTTCAGTTCAGTTCAGTGTTAATGCCATGTACAGTGAGTGGGTAACAAAATGCAGTAGGGAAAAATTATTCTTGGTATAATAATTTTTAAAAGTATGATGATCTTGTTTGCTTTTTATCTTATAGATCTTTGTAGCTCTGTGCCTGTTTTGTTACAGAATCAGGACAAACTTTAGCCCAAATGACTGGCTGCCTGGATATTTTACTGAATCTGTTCAGGTATGTTTTTGTACTTTTTGATCTTATATGACCTGTAGTTTTGCCATGTTCCTTTTTGACTTGGGTCTATAAACCCCAATTTGTCTGTGTTTTGTGTTTTAACTTTAATTACATACATCCCAATATGCTCTTTGTGTCATTATTGTTTACTTTTACTTTACTTGTTATTGCTTCACTTTGTTTTATTTGTTTTTTATCTTGAACATAAATAAAGCCATGCTGTACATTGAGGTTTAATATGGTATATTTCAACAGGACTACCTTCCCCATCTCTAGAGACTCTGCTTTGAGAATAGATAATGCCACTCAAACCCACCAACTATGGACATCTGCATCCAGTGCTCTCTGTGCATGTGTCAACAATCCTCAGAACGGTAACAGCAGCTGTGTATTGTATCTGTCTTGTCTGTTGCGTGTGGCAAATATTAATCATTTTTCCATTTTAACTATTTTGGGATATTGTATTCTGGACTATCAGGAGTGACAACAAAAACAAGCTTTGCTCAGTTGTCTTCCTTTTGTCTTCCAGTGGAGTGCCAACAAATTTGTGTTGCAGCGTTTCCGATAATAAAAAATTGGCTTCAGCAGATTACTATGCCATGCAAAGAGATATTTCAGCCAATATGCTCTTTCATAGCAATGACAGTTGCAAATAACAGTAAGTGTTGGAGGCAGTGTCATTTGGTATGTCATTGTTTTTATGCTCAGTAAAAAAACAACTAAATTGATGTAAACAATTTTAAATAATGAATTGGTTCATGTTAGTCGGCACTTTGTTTTTACAGCCTGTGTTCAGGAAAGTTTTTCAGCCTCAGGGAGTATGGAAGCTCTCAGCTTGGTACTGGTCCGTCAGGTTTCTGCAGCACATAAAAGCTTACTGTCTTGTCAGCTTTCTGTCACTTTATCCAAGACCCTGTCTGCTTGTATTATTGATAACCGTATGTATTCCTGCCATATACAAACACTTTTTATGCAGTTCCAGAGTTCCAGTAAATACCCAAGTTGTTTCCTCTTACCATTGGCAATCAATTCTTTTTAGCTGCTCTGGCTTCAGGTCTGGCTCAGTATGGACTAGTGGCCCATCTCATCTCCTTGCTGTCTAGTCCAAACTTTGACCCTGATGACAGGCTCTCCATTTTACTTACTTTGAGCCACTGCACCGTGGCTACTGGTAAGACTGTAGTGTGTTGTGTTCTCTGTACGCAGTAGTGTATAGCGATGTTAAAGTGTGAATGCATTCCAGCTCTTGTTTTAAACATTTCAGACCTTTGTCTAATGCTCCAGGCTTCCCTGCGTGGGGAGCTATCATTGATGCTGTCCTACTATTGTGTATATTTCTTTCTTTCTGTAGACGAGCACCAGTCTCAGTTGGTGCAGTGTGGTGGTTTACCCCTTATAATAACTTTCCTCACAGAGGACCCAAGTGATGAGGTCAGGAAGGCTGCAACATTCATATTGCAGACCTGCAAGCAAGCCAGTACGTCAAAACATTGTGGTTTTATCATTAAAGATAGGGATTTCACAACTAGGCTTTCAAGTATGCCCCCAGTTCCTTTTTGTTTTTAATCATCATTGTGCATTGTGTAGACACTAGGAGGGTTGTTATTGTACAGTATGTGCAATTAAAGCCCTGCAATTAAAAACACATTAACAGTAGTTTATCTAAGCACATATTAGACTGTCATAAACATATTGAAAAGCCGACATTTCAGCTCTGATGGAATGTTACACTCTGATTAATTTAGTACATTCTTTCTATTAGATTTTGAGAATGAATAATTTGTTATTGTTGAAAATAGCTCTACCTAATGACCTATTTTTCTTGTCATGTTAAGCTATGTCCCTGGGAGTCCCTGGTCTACTAGCTATGCACGTGGAGTGTGAAAATGAGCCTGTATCAAACATGGAAAGCTTCAGGAGCTCAGCCAGAGAGTTGCTACGTAAAATAGACCTACTAGAAAAGCAACAGATGAAAGTTAAACACGTTTTTACTTATTTGACAGTGTAGTTAGCATGTTTAATATAGTTGTGACTCATGATGTGCGCTTATGCTTGTTAGGAGACTAAGGATGGACAAGAAGAAACAGACCCACCAACAGCTGACTCACAAGGCCAAGCATCCCTGCCTCAAACCATAGGCCTACATTTGTATCCACATAAAGCTGTTCCCTCATGTAGACAAACCAGCATTTTTAACCACGTGAAAACAGGCAGCGACCAAAACACTGCATTTCAAACAAGATGGAAGTTTAAGAAGGAAAAGTCTGGTGAAATGAAGAGCATGAGTTCCAATTTAAATGTTGAGGTTGAAACCAATGCAAGACATGCGAGGTGTTCAACGTGCAGAGGCACTGGAGTCCTCGTATCGTCCCATTCAGGGTCACTAGAGGGAGACAGAGAGCCACTCACGCTAAACGGGTCAGCGTTATTATTCATCAGACAGTCCTAACTCTAACACAATGTTTTCTTCAACAACTACATTTTAATTTTTTTATTTAGTCAGCTGTTTAAACCCTACGAACCTGTGAGGCACAGTGTACCAAAAGAAAGCTATTCTGATAAAGCAGGCAAGATTCACAGCCTTTAAAATATATATATAATATGTTATTTCATTTCTTCCATTTTGTTTATTTTGTCCAGTAAAACGTGTTTATATTTAGAATTACAGGGTCTCGAGATGAGTGAGGCAGAGCAAATGTCTACTAACCGGTGTCTAGGTAGGAGAAAGTCAAGATGCTCCTCAGTTCTTGTGAATACCCTCCATGTTGTTTTATCAAATGGCTTTTCACGTCATGCAGTGCAACCACCTACTGTATAACAGAAACAAAGCTGTTCAATTCATTGATGTATTTTTATGGTACCTAACTAAATTTTCGTCTAACCCCCATCCAGGTTGTGTGTTGCCTTTCGAGAAAGTGACCAGCCGCACTTTTGCATCCATTCAAAGCTCCTGTCGTCACAGTTGTGAGATGCACAAGATTCTTTACAAGGCTACAGAGCGGTTCAGGACTCATCATTGCAGCCTTGTTTTTAGTAGTGTGAATCACAACAACACTTTGAAGCTGACTGATACAACCTCTGACAAAGCTTCTCCAGCAGAGACACAAAGCAGCTATAAAGACCGGAAAGGTAAAGAGGCTTCATCTACTAAATTTATGAAGTCAAGAAATTTTTAAGTTCCTCTTTCAAATCCAATAAGCCACAGTTCAGTTCACTCACACTCACAAGGCCTCGTGCAATATGAAAGATATTGACACATGCCTCGTGTGCAAGTTTTTGTTCTTAACTGGTTTATAGAGGAATCACATTTATTTTCATGTTACTTTCACTTTATTAACATCATAAATAAACACATCCCTCTCTTTAACTACTGCAATGAAACGGCTGTACTGTTTGGTAAAAGAAGTCTGTCTGACGCCCATACATAAAGCAGAAGCAAGAGACAAGAGCTGCATGCTAAAACTGCACTGGAAGAGGTACAAAGGTAGGATTAATGCAGCAGGTGACTTTTTATTTTGCTGACAATAAGGGACAATTACAATAAACATGTAATCCATAAATCAGTTTAAGTGTTGTGGGAATAGAGAGCAAGACATTATTCCACAGGTGTGTCATGTCATTTATCTGTAGGTATCACTTTGACTCCACTGTGCAGAGCTAAAAAGAAGACATTGAACCCATCTAACAAGACAAGTATCTGTTTGACATTATACATAACAACAACATGTCATGTTCTCTTTTCCTTTACATTTGTCATACTGTATTTATTAAACATTCGCCGTCTCTCCTTTCAGGTCCACGGTTGACTCCTCTGAAAAGACGGCATCTTCCTGGAGGTAGCATCAGATATGGGTATTTACAGTAGATTAAGTGTGTGTGAATGTTATGATTGTGGGCCTGTGGTGGGAGCTGTCCTTTGCTGTGTATTCTTGGCAGCACACAAACCAAAAAGCAGAAGGAATGTTGAACTGAAGCCAGTGTTCTCACAGTGCAGGCAAAAGCTGGTTGAGAGCTGCACAGCTGTATTAAGCCTTTTCACAGTCTAAACTCTGTACAACACACACACACACACACACACACACACACACACACACACACACACACACACACACACACACACACACACACACACACCATGTGTGCATGAGAGACAGAGACACAAAGAAGTGTGTCCTGATCGTTACACCTTGTGCTTGTGATGTTGTAGTCAAATGTACAGGATCTTAACATGTTCCTTTCCTGTTACAGTTTACAGTGCTGTTAATGATGAATTTATTTATTATATATTATTATTATTTACTTGTCAGATTTAATGTAAATTTTTTGATCAAAATCGTGCAAGTTTAACAAATATGCAAACAAATATATACAGTAATAGTAGTAAGGGGAAACCATTTGTGTATTAGTTAATAGTATTTATGTGTTTGCCTGCCTGTCTTAATCTCGTGGTTTAAATGCTGTATTGTTGTAAGGATGCAGAGCCACTGTTGTGGAGTGTGGTCCTTTTGTCAGTTAGAGATTTAGTGTTTCTTTTACACTAAACCAAACGCATTTTCCAAATCGTACTTAGTTTTTTTTCACAAGCCACATTTTAATTCTCTCTCCATCCAGACACAGTTTTTTCCATTCCTTTCTTTTTTCCATTATTTTTCATCTTTTGTCTTTCATCATTTCCTTCTCATGTATTGTTGGTTGTTTGAGTGCTGTCTTGGCCACAGAGCTTGATGCAATATCATGGTAAGAAGTAAAAAAGTCTCTTGGTGAATTAAGGTACTGTAATTTTGATTAATTGTGTGTATTTATGAATGTTTGAAAAACGTCAAAGTCAAGAAAAAAATTCTTTCTTTTTTTTTAAATACAGAAAGAAGATGAGAGAATAATAGAGGACTTCATGTTGAAATGGAAAGCATCACAGGTCATTGTTCTACTGTAAGAATAATTAGTTTGACAAACATTTATTTAGGAAGTTGAAACAGCAGCATAACCTTAAAACCGTCAAACCTTGAACATCTTGAACAGACTTCAGAATATAGCTTCAGTTCTATAGACTGTAGGTGTGCATGCGTGCGTGCATGCATGTGTTCACACATACACATACATAAAATTGTATACTATACAGTACAATTCTTTGTCAGTAAATATGAATATGTGGTGAAACCACAACATGTGTCCTAAACACTGCTCACCAGTTTATCAATCAAATCAGTCTCTTCTGCCTTTCTCTTTGTTATTCTTAGAGACGGATGAGGAAGGACTTCAGTCATGAGGAGTGTGTTACCTACTAAGAGGCGTGGAGACATTTGGCTTCTCCTGGAACTCCATCTTGTGGTCATACCCTTTCCAATCGGAACGTACCAATGTTGACTTGGCCAAGAAATACAGGCGACTAATGGCAAGGAGGAAATAGTAGGAATAGATGATGTAATTGTTTTTCAAGCTAGTCATTAAAGTAGCTTGCCTTATTTCTCTTATTGGTTTACTTACTTAGTAAGTAAAATAGTTGAGGTAAATACTCACTCATTTTCTACTCATTTTAGTCTCTAGTCTCTTTGATGTGTATTCAAACATGGAGCTAAACTCTGCTTTGAGGAATACACATTCATTTTTCTTTTTTCATTGAAAATGTGTCTGCAGTCATGATTTATTGTGTTCATACCTTAAGCTGCTTCTTCAGCTGAATTAGGTCAGAAGTGATGTTTTTTGGTTAACTTGTTACAGACTTCAGATTCAAAACAGTGACAAGGCTTTTCTGAATCTGGAGTAAGTCAGTTTATCGAAGTATTGTTTAGCTGTTGCACCACCTCCAAGTGAATCACTACAACACACCTCTAACTGTGATGTATGTCTACCACACTTGCACAACGTCTTCATGAGTTTTGGCAATAAAAAAGGCTTGGTCCTAAATTGTTTTGCAATTACAGTACTTGTATTTGCATCACAACTGTTCTTGTGATATTTAACTTCTAGCAAATAAATGTCATTCATTTAGTTTTGTACTTGAGTAGCTTCCTTCACATGTTGTGTCATGAGAGCAAATACCAAACTGTGTTTGCTTTGCTGTTGTGCTCTGGCCATCAGAGGCCACGGAGAGACAGGAAATCAACAGGGAGAGCGGGGACTCTGTCCAGCATGTTTATTGAGCTGAAAGCTTCTGGTATGACAGGAATCACAAATACTGCATATCGTGCAGCTTATCTTTCCTCGAGGTGCATCAAGATGCAGCTCATGGTGCTAACTAACTATGCACACTTTGTCAAAGGCGAGCTTCTCTGAGGTCACCGTCCACAAAGTGCCTCTCCCTCTCCAGAGGGACTCGCCGGCGTGGTGACGCTAAAACCAAGGGGCTTAGCCCATTAGCCGTGCCCTGGGGCAGAGGCCTTTAAAGTTAGATGTGACTGGACAAGATAGAATGTTTAGTGGGAGTTGACATTAATTCAGCTATGGATTAAAGGGTTATGGAGAACACTTGAGAGTCCTCTGATGCAGATGCAGTGTGCTTTTTGTTTCGTTTGAATGATGCAGCTCTTTACTGCACATGTTGGTGACATATTGCGGACATGGTGCCTCATAGCAATTCACATAATAAATATATTAGGATAACAATACAGTGAAGGCGAAAGCGTGGTGGGAGAGACATGTGAGACACAGATTTCTCAGGGACTGAGAAGCAGTCACTGAAGACTTTTGACCCAGGCCCCCTTAAAACCTCCTTCCTCTGGAAAGAATGTGGCCTCGTCTCCCCTCCTCTTCCCTTCTCCCACACTACTGTGAGAAGGCACATCGTCTTTACTACAATATGTGCTGGGTTACGATATGTGCCCATACATGTACTGGTTGTTGTGCGCTGTTGTTAAGCGCAATCTGTAAAGGAGAAACCTCCATTTGCTTTAGGTTTAACTGCTCCTGTTCATTTGTAGCTTTGTAGTTATGTAACCAATGATTTGTTTATCATTGTTTATCTTGATTTGCTTGTTTTTCCATTTTTCCAAGCTTGTAGAGAAAATAACAAAGAAAAAAGCAGGAACAACAGTATAGCATGGAATAATGTGGTTTATTATTACAAGCAAGCTCCTACTTAAAGGAAAGAAAATCCCTTAAAAATACAAAAAGAACTCATCACTCTTGAATGCAGCAAAGTCCAAACATGAGCGTTAGACAACAGTTGAACGATACAACATACTGCTATAGTCGCATGTATGGACTGTCTGTATTACTGTGCTCCATTTACTGAATTCACAATTTCAAAAGCATCAAGGTGGTGCTCAACAGAGAGGTGTTTTTACTCCCCCCCTCTTTAACGTTGCACGATATATTCAAATGCCTGCCTGGTGAATTTGCATAGAGAAAGATCTCTGTTGTCCAACAGCACATTCATAATTCAGCCACATCCCCGCTAGCATTATACAAACACTACCAGCTAAATTTATCAATATATAGTTTTATAGTTTAGTGTGAAAAGCAATAGGACATCAGCTCCCTCTCCGCTGACTCAGAAGGTGTGGGGTGAGGAAAAGGTTGCGTGCCTCCATTCGGCGACTCGAGGAAGAAATGTTCTATCTGTGATTCTATTAGATGTCATGGAAAAGCTTTGGCTTTCATTGTAAAAATCTGTTCACGCCTGCCCTGACTTTGTCTTCAGTGGTTTCACATGAGCTCCGCGGAGCTGCACACGTCTGCGCTGGGAGTTTCGTCAGGCATCTTGACATCACTGGGAATGAGATCAGTGACCAGGTCATTCCCGTGCAGCTCCAAGTTCTTTAGGAGTGCGCTAACACTGTCCTCATTGACATCACCCACAAGCAAATTCTCCCCAGCCTCTTCCAGACACTCTGACATTTCTCCAGGCTTTTCTGGCTCGGGCGTGGAGCTCTCGGCAGCCTGAGCGTCGCCCTGGCATTCCTCGGCCAATGTCACGTCTAAGGGCTTGTCTGCATGGACTGGGCTGTGGATGGGAGCGATAACGGGTTGAAGAGTCACAGCAACACCCAGGTCGACTAATGCGGATGAGGAAATCACCGGCTGAGGCGCAGCCTCTTGGGTAAGCATGTCTGTCTGCTCCAGATCCTCAGCCGGGCCTGGTCCCGGCTCCGAGATGGGCCCGGGGGCGACGTCAGCTTCTACCTGCGGGTTTGGGGTGAGCTCGGGTTCTGGAGCAAGCTGGGCCGCTGCAACAGGCTGTGGTTCCTCAACAGGTCCTGACTTCGGAGCCGGGGTTTCTGTTTCGACGTCGTCGTCTGCGTCGGGCGTTGCGGCGGTGGTTTTGGGCGGTTTCATGTCAGACGTGCACTCTCCAGACGGTAAACACGCCACCTCTGTCACCGGCTCCCCCACAACCACGTCTAGATCCTCTTCCTCAGCGGCCTCCTGGGTGCGTGGGGCCTCGGGCTCCTCCGCTTGCTGAGCGTCTGCCGGATCCTCAGTGGCAGCGGACTCTGCGCTTTTCAGAGTGTCTCGTCTTCTGCTGATCTTGTTTCCCATGTTGAATCTGTACAGATGCGCGAAACAAGAATGAAATGGACTGAAACAATCATTTTCACATCACCACATACATCTCCTGTTTATATTGATATGGTAAATTTAAGCTACTGGTTTCCTCTCGTGCTCAATGAAAAACAACCCATCACCATTCAGTCATATCGCCGCTGACTTGAATTGGTGAACCAGTACATTCCAAGGCGTTTGTTTTAGTGGACGGGCTCCAGCATGTGCCGCACAGTTGGACTTTGAGTGCGTCTCTGCAGCCAAACATAAAAACCAGACGAGTCCGATGAAATCGCTTCCCTTTAACAGTAACGGTCCAACTTAAGAGAAAAGTGCTGTTTATAGTCGCCTGTCGACTTTATGCCCCACGCATTCTACAAGCACGCAGTGATCCGGCCGTTTATCAGCTCTATTATCTGTAACCAAATCTAATCAGAGCCACTTTAACGAAATGACACGACAAATATTAGGACTAAAAGTGCGCGTTGTTATTTTCTGGTATGAGGAAAGCTTCGGTACCAACGACACCCCGCCTCCCTCCCAACAAACTAAACCAAAGTGCACGGAATGTAACTGCGCGTTTTAGGAGACTGTAACGAAGAAGTAACGTCGCCGAGTGGTTAAAAAGACATAATGAATTACACCTGGTGTGGAACCAACCTTCTGGATTCCGGCCTCGCAGTAAAAGCGGACGAATTTGCAGACGATCGCACTTTCGGTCGCTGAAGTCCGCACGTCTGTGACAGCGCAGCAGCAGCAGCCACAGGGCGCACACAGTTCTGCAAAAACGCCGCTGCGCGCCGTCCGTGCGTGCGTGCGGCGCGCGCGCCTGTTGTGCGCGCGGCACCAACACAGGACCACTGCACTTCCTGAAGCACGGCGACGTCCTCGTTTCACAAACGTAAGCAAACAGCGCAGAATTAAAATGCCATTTATCTTGCATTAGGCGTGAACCCTGCGGCTCCGAGGTAACTGAGCACAAGCTCACACGCAAGTTGTGTCTTTATTAGGAAGGAAAGGAGTGGATATGGATGGATCCAAGCCTTTTAGTCACAAATTAACTAAAATGTTACATTTTCACTAAACTGTGACAGAATCTTTGGTTTGAGAAATAATAATGGTGATCAAAACTAATATTCTCTAATATTCTACTCAATCTCACTTAAAAACAGAAATGTGAACAGGTTTGAGCTGCAGCTATGTTGGCTGCAATCTTTACTGGATAAAACAGTAAACACACACACACACACACACACACACACACACACACACATACATCCGTTAAGAATATGCTCTATAATCTTCCTGGGAATAGTAAAGAAATAGTATCTTGTTTGTTCCCGGACACAGCAGCCCAGGTGGTGCCACTCCACATTACATTAAACTGGCATTTTGTTTCTGCCGAAAACAGATAAACTAACTTAAATTACATTTAAAAGAAATACTAATATAGCTTATTATCATGTGAAAAAAATTTCCCGCACAAGTCTCAAAGCTTCATCCTCCTCTTGTGCCTCTGCTTTCATCTGTGGGGCCTCCCTTGTCTGCTCAGCCTCCACCTCGACACCCATCACATCGCTGGGACCCTGTGTAACTACTTCTGGTGCAGGGTTCTTCTGATGCAGTGGGCTCCTCTCCGTGTATGGCAGAGTCTCTACCTCCGTAATGTTCATATCTGTCTCTGAAATGTATGTCGTCTCCAGGTCATCTCCGCAGCACGAGGAATCCTCATCTGAAACGTCTGCTGCGTGCTTTAAGTTGGTTTTTAAAGAGGCAGGTTTCTCCCTCATGGCTCCTGTGTCTCCTGCCTTGTTTCCAACCTGCTCCTATAGAGGACATGGTTGAATGATGTGACACATGAAGTACAGTCTGATTTATTATTGTAAATACACATGAAAAACATGAAAATTTAATGTTGTTATTGTTATTCATATCATTTTCCCCATGATAAAAAAGAAGCTCATTAACCCGTAGAGCAGGTTTTTCAATGCGATTCGTTGGCAATCATATAAACATAAGAGAGCAGCGCCACCTGGTGGTCGGTGGAAACAGCTACATCCTGGCGGGCGCTGCTGGTAAGACACGAAACGGCGGCTTCGACCAATTCTCTCTCGTTCATACAGTAGAAGACGGTCCTGAAACACGCCAGTACACGTGTGTAAGTGAAGCTGGTTTATTCAGAGGATTAAACGATGCGTCCTCTGTTGGTTCCCCGTCACTCACTTCGCAACTTTCCGTTTTCTGCATCTCTTCAGTGGCTCCTTCATCTTTTCCTTCTTCTTCTCCTCCTCCGTTGACATCCACGACGGCAGCGCCCGGCGTCTCTCCATCACGCTGGCCTTACATTAAGTGACCGTGCACAGCTTCCCCGGCACGTTGTAACGCTCTCATGCAGCGTTTAGTGTCTGCGAAACAGAAACAGCACGCTGCGGTCACGTGACTGGTGTGACGCACTTTAGCGCCGCTTAGCGGCCAAATATCTCAATGCAGTGTGACATTCAAAACAATAAAAACTCATGATTGAATGAATGACCTTCATTATTATTTAGCCACGGTACATGGTCTTCATCATGTAATACATTATGGGCTTATTATCATTCCGTTCTGTGAGTACCTAGCTGTTACTTTACACCCATGAACACACAAACACACAGGGCACATTTGTTACAATGAGTCTGCTGCAGTCATGTGTTGTGTAATTAAAACCATGCTGCAAAGGCTCATCATCCACGCTCCCGTCGCTCACTGAGCTGTCACCGTTGGTCAGAGAATTACAGTTTGATGCCTGAAGTGCAGTCCGGGGTTTGGAGCAAAGCGCTGATGTCTTAAACGCAGTGTGTCTTATTCTGACTGGCTGGTTGTGGATAATCCATGGCCCTCGAGTCACATGACACGTTTTTTTTTCTTGCTTTTCCTTCGTTTCCCCTCTCTCTGTTATTTTGTCGCCCGCTCTCCAGCCGTTGGTGAAACAACCTTGTATCAGACTCACACTTTCTGTCACTTTTCACCCAAAGCTGCTTTCTCTCGCTCAGGCCTTTTAATTATGTCTGTAAAGCCCCTTCCTACAAGTGCTTAGGCCTTGATTGCAAAGACCAGCTTTGTATATTTGATTAAATGAAAATGTGTGGAAAAGGGAGTAACAATCTGAAGGCAAAGGCCATATTTACAGCCAGATGTACACACAATGTCATTTTCTGTGATGCTCTGAAGTTCACGGCATTTTAGGAACCAGAAATAATCATAAGGCTTAACTGGAATCAGTTAAGGAACCACATCCTCAAAATCCTCCACCATATTATTGTTAGTTACACTAGATGGTACAGATAAAACACACTTTAAAATCGAATCTGTGTGTGTGTGTGTGTGTGTGTGTGTGTGTGTGTGTGTGTGTGTGTGTGTCTGCCTGCCTGCCTGCCTGCCTGTCTGTCTGTCTGTCTGTCTGTCTGTCTGTCTGTCTGTCTGTCTGTCTGTCTGTCTGTCTGTCTGTCTGTCTGACCCATTGATCTCTCTATCGATCTGTTGATCTGAAGACGCGCTTAAGAAAAAATCTCTGCACATGAAACAATCTTTGAGGAAGTGGCGCTTGACTCATCCACGTCCAGGCTAGCTGCCACATCCACAGATCAGGCCATGCTAAGAAGATTTCTGTTTGCCAGTGGAGTAAAGCTTGTCACTGCTTTACTTGCCTGCTGAGATTGTGGGTCAAACATGGCCAAAATATCTGCTGAACGTCCAGCGCTAACATGACGACTGGGCTGTTGTTTAGCTGCGGTTTGATGCTGATGTCAGACTCACCAAGGCTTCACAAAGAACACTGCATTGTTACCTTTTTATTTAGGATTTAAAAAGCAACTATATCTACTTGGACATAAATTCTACACACTGCAGATCTGGTATATATCTACAGATCATACAAAAATCATGTAAAAGTGACTAAACTGAGCTTAATGGTTGGTTCATATATTTTCTTCCTCTTCCTCAGTGGGGCCTAATTGGTGAGAAGCAGACTAATCTTCTAGTTGTCTTCCTGGGCTTAACCCTGCTCTGAGTAAAGGTCATTACCATTGGCCATCTGTCTCAGAAACGCTCCTTGTGATTGGCCATATGGTGTGATAGAGCGAGATTTAGAAAGAGCAGAATGTGTAAAATCAGCGAAGATGTTACAGTAGCCATGAAGGGTTAGCGACGTTAGCCACGTTAGCAGTGTCAGCTCCATTGGTGAGTCGCTGATGGTCCGATGGGACAGCGTGACTGGCTCTAAAGGCTGTGATGGATGCAGCATATAAGTCCTATCATCATCAAACTTAAACCACTCATGAATCAGATTACTGACACCTCTTCAACCGAGGGACAAATGTGTCAACTTTAGATTGATCTGTAGACACTTAAATATGAAGCTGAGCAGTCTTTGTGTAAATGACACATTAGCAGCTAAAACGTTTCCTCAGCAAGTGTACGTGTCGGTGCGCATGCACACTGTATTTGTTTGTTTTCATGCGATTCCTTCTGTCTCAGATGAATTGGTCTTATATCAGACATGACGTCCCAGAAGAAAAGATGAGGCCGCACATGAAAGCGCCGGATGAGAATAAGCCGATTATGGAGATATTGTAAAGCACAGGACACGGATGCAAATGATTGAACAGACACGGGATTAAGGTGAAAGCAAGGTGTGATGCTTCGTCTTAGATATTTAATAACCAGCCAGACACATCACAGTGCATTCTGTGCGGACTGGTGTTAAAAGCGCTCACGCTGTCGCTGTTTTTCAGACATTCGTCTAATGAGGTCAGGTTTCTTGCTTTTCTTTCTTTCCTTCTTTCTTTCTTCTAATCTGTTGTCATGTGGGCCGGAGATAAGAATGGAGTTTAGCATCCGCTCCTCCTGCTTCAAGATATCACATATGTCTAAATCTGTCTAGGAATTGGATATTTGTGTTTACTCGCAGCGGCAGAGTCTCCTCCTGGGACAGTCTGGCTCCGAACCTTAAGCTGACAATTATGTAAGGAATCATCTGTGGGGATGATTAAAATTCCAGTGAACGTCTTGTAGGTAATTTTTTTTTTTATAAACATCCTTATGAGTATCGGAGCAAACGAAGAACTCAAATATAAATTCTGCCTTTATTGGGTTTTTTTTAATGCTGTGCTGCAGACGGCAGCGCAGGACGACCGTTAGCTGGAGCATCATTTATAGTTGTAACATCAAATACCCATCTGTTGCGCTGAAATGAGTGTGAGGATGAAACAAAACTAAATCAGAGCGGTGATAAATGAGTCACAGGGACATCGTCATCTGTTCCCTATTAGAGGCGCAGCTTGTGGTCGCTTGTAGTGGTTCTACATGTTCACTGTGGGACAAATCCACGCGGATTTCCTGCCAATCAGAGGCCGGTGGTGGTCCCTTAATGACTTTTCCGCCGCCGCCGATCAAAGTGTTTATCTTCTCGCTCCACAGGCCTGTTGTGTTACAGCAGCGGGTCAAGTGATACCAAGTCCCGACGGTGCTCGGCTCCTCTATGTTCTTTAAAGTTGCAGCCGCTGCTGTGGACGCGCATTGATGATTGCGCTATGTGAAGGTTCACTGTGCATGTGAGAACACACATGCGCTCGTTGTGCTCCTGCAGCGGGAGGAGCAGAGGAGGAGGCTGGGAGCCGATTCCACCCGGCTCACTCTACCGAACACTCTGGCAAATTAAAGATGTTCATTTCATCCCGTGCACGTTAATAAGAGCAATCACTTGCTTGGTTAAGACTCCAATCAAAATGCAAATGAAGTCCAGGCAATGCAAATGAGCAGTTTAGGCTTCATTATCCTGCTTTAATTTTACTTTACCGCCTGTGCCCTTTTGTGGCAGCTACACAAGCAGGAGACAAAATACATCTGACTGCGTTCACGTTGTAGTTCGCTTCTTTTCTTACAAGTAATGCATGAGTCTAATCTACAGATGCTGCCGGGACGGCGGTGTTGTTGAGGATTAAGTGTGATGTGGGAGATTTCAGGGATTTACATTTAGACTATGCAGTTTGTCTTTGTTACAAGCTTCCCGCGCTGCCAGGCCAGTTGCTTAGTGTTGCTTTTGTGAGTAGTTTTATCATTTTAGTTTCATCACTTCATGCATGTGTGTTAGGAGCGAGCAGCGGTGAAACAGACTCACCAGCAGCTGGTCGGAGTTTTCGATCCATGGTGTTCGGTAAATAAAAGCAGCTTTTCATTGTTACGGTTCGCTTCATTACATGAGTTCTTGCACAGATGCGATGTGGCGAAGGAAGATTCAAGGATGCCGCAGTATTTCAAAAGCTGTTGCATTCCTAACAATCTGTCAGAGAAGATTATAAGAACATGCAGTGTTCTGGTTCTCTGTACTTGTCTTATGTGAGTGCAGCTGGAGCGAAGGTACAGTAGACAGTCTGGGGAGAGTCTGTCTTTTGTCACACTTGATCCTCATCTTTGCCAAAACTATTAAACCCTCTGCTTTCTAGGTCCTTGTTTGCCTCCGAGTAACGGGGAGCTATCAGGCTGGTTTCCATAGCAACAGATGGATATTGGAATACTTTTGATGTGCCGCTATCAAAAGTTGCCGTGTACTGTTTACATGTGGGCGTGCGAGTGACAGACAGCGATATTTGCCAACTGGGGCGTCTGGTCACAGGCGGAACAGCAGGCGTCTGTCCATGGCTTTGTCCCCTCGGTTCAAATATCACACAGCGAAGGATCAGCCGAAGCTCCAGCAGCCTTCTCAAACCCAACAATCAAAGAGGAGTCATCCCTCTGTAATCAGCAGCAAAGGTGTCCCGTCAGTGTGTCGTGCAGGTAACAGTGCAGCTGAATGACTTCACCCTGAGGTGGTTACAGTAACTGCAGAGGAGAAGTCGGTCCTGCCTCTGACTGTGACCTTGGAGACTTAGATAGTTTTGCTGGTGCTTTTTAAAATTAAATTATTTTATTGAAAAGCATTTAGGGTGACCATGTTCAAGAGACAATAACATAACCACAGAATAAATGTGAAAGTTTCTGCCTGTTTTATGCTGAATGCCGTCTATCTGAAGAATCAATTCACGGTTGATTTCAAAAGACAAGAATGAGAACTGATTTGCACTCAGGCATCAGTCAAAGACCGTCTTTGGCTCCCAGCTGGTTTGCATCTTCTGCATGTGAACAACTGCTCAAGCGATTACAATCAACTGGAAAGGCACCAAGCTGCCACTGGACACGGCGACAGGTTGAGCTGTTAAAATCACTGGAAACTCTTTATTATCCAGCTCTCGGCTGTGTCTTTCTGCATCGCTAGCTGGCTTTTTAGGTTTTAGGCCATTTGTTTCTCAGGAAAAATGATTTCGTCCCTGAATAGAAACGCACAGGTCAGCTCGGGGAGCACAGGTGTGTGTGTGTGTGTGTGTGTGTGTGTGTGTGTGTGTGTGTGTGTGTGTGTGTGTGTGTGTGTGTGTGTGTGTGTGTGTGTGTGTGTGTGTGTGTGTGATGATAAATGAACTGCCCTGTTCAACTAATTAAGAAAAGGTCATTCCCAATTGAATCTACACTAAATTCAGAATTTGAGGATTATCGCCCAGTCTATAACTGCGCACATGCGCAGTCAGCGCCTTCTCCTTCTAGCGCCAATTGAGCCCCGTCTCGAACCGCGAGCAGCCGCGCACAGATCGCCTGTTTGTCTGAGAGGACGAGGGCTCCGCGGCAGCAGGGGACAGTCACCAGGGAACAGTTTGGATGACGGAGAAGTTCATCGGCTCCTCTTTGCCCCAGAAGCCTTACTCATCGCGACCAATGGGATTAGGATAAAAAGGTGAAAGTTGTATTTTGGAGCCTGAATCAGTGCTTCTAACATGCGCTAATCCGGAGCGTCGCTGTAAACAGAGGGATGTGAGGGACGCGCAGACGGTCAAGTTTGAAAGAATATTCAAGAAAACGGACTTCAGATGAAAGGATGCACGTAGGTGAGTGGGTTAACGCGGACACGCGGAAGAGGGAGATCATTCATTTCTCATTCACAAACTTCTACATTTTTCCTAATAATAACAATTTCGCATTCACACTAGCGACCGTCCCACATTCCAAAATCCTCCGAAAACCCAAGGCGTGTTTTTCTGCGCGTGCTGCTTTCTAGAGACGCGTTCAGGAGACGGGGGAAATCCCGCCGCAGTGTTTGGTTTTGGCCAGTGGTGCTGAAGTGACAGCTCCGGACAGCGTTTCGGTTCAAAGGCAGGTTTAGAGCAAATCTGTTTCCCGTTTTGCAACAGTTGGGGCTCAGTGCCCGCCTGGTCGGAGGAGGATTTAGGCTCCAGTTCCTCCTCATCACATTCCGTTGGTTTGATGGAGGTAAAAGTCTCAGACCGACGTTCAACCGAAGCCTTCAGTTTTTGCGTGACCGTCATCTGTCACGTGTGCCACTGTAAAGATTTCTGTTTTCCTAAGTTTTAGCTTCTATCTCTTACACGATCCTACAAAGTTTTCTTCTTTGAGGAAGTCAGACATTTATTGGGATAAAATATAAAATAAATCAATCAATATTATCATCATCACCCTCATCAAATGTTATAAACAGGTCCATAAACGTTGTGGCAAAGACAGAATGACTGTCTTTTCTGTACGCTGTGTTTTACAGCTGCTGTCTTTGCAGCAGTTTCTCACTCGATGCCCTCAGCGACGTGTCAACATGTCAACTTTCTGGATTCTCTATGTGGGTCATAGTTTACATAATACGCACACGTGGCACAAAGACATAATTTCATGACACAGGGGATTTTTTTTTTAAATTATTTTTTAAAATTTAATAATTGCCGTTAGACTTCCTGGCACAAAATCCTCTACTTCAGCACATGGTCACCAGCCCCATCGCTCATCCACTGTGTTAAGCTATGACATTTAATAGGATGCAAAAATACTAAGGAGGAAGGAAGAGTAAGCAGATGGCCGAGGCAGCATGTCCTTATTCTCTACTTGTCGAGCTTTTGAACTCCACACCCCTGACCTGTTATATACGTTCAGGGATTCAGGCGAGCGCTCAGAGATGAAGATAGAAGCGCAAATCCCGCTAAGCTCTCTTTCTCCTTTCTTCATTCCTCCTTTGTATTCTTCCACTTGCAGTCTGGGTATTTCTCTTATTCATCGAGGAGGCGTTCGCTTCGGCACAGAAGACTAAAGGTACTTTGAGCGGCATCTCCCGTTTTTTTTTTTTTTTTTTTTTTTGCATATTCACGAACCTGCGCTCGATCTGCGGCCGCGAGGCCACGTCTCACTTGAACATGTCGCGTGCAGATGGAGCCGCGGGCTCGCGAGGCGTCAGGCCGTCCCAGTGGCCAAAGCGCTCCCATCACTGCGGAAACTGGGTGCGGAACGCAGAGGGAGGCACCTTCAGCTCCCCAAACTACCCCAAAGCGTACCCCCCCAACAAGGAGTGCCTGTATGTGCTGGAAGGTAATGAGTGCTGTGCAAAGTGTGGCCGCCCCTGCAGATTGGCTCAGTTAGAAGGTTCTGCCGTCCCTGGAGTCCAGATGTTCAGACACACTGCCCATCTTCCCTCAGCACAGCCACGCCAGAGAATAGAGCTGACGTTCGACAAGACCTTCTACATCGAGGCGTCGTTCGAGTGCCGCTTCGACCACATCGAGGTGCGCGACGGCCCCTTCGGCTTCTCGCCGCTCATCAACCGCTTCTGCGGCGCCGCCACCCCCGGCCTCGTCCTCTCCAGCGGCCGCTTCATGTGGATCCGCTTCTTCAGCGACGAGGAGCTGGAGGGGGTCGGCTTCCAGGTCCAGTACAGCTTCACTGCAGGTGAGCGGAACTCACGCACTGCTTGTTGGCGGGTAACGATCAGCGCTGTCGGCCTGATGATGTCACATGTAATGCACAGATCCAGAGTTTCATCTGCATGTGGGAGGACTTCTGAACCCCATCCCAGGTAATGCAACCACAACACCACAGCAATGGGAATCGGACCCTCCCCAGCTTTAACCCCTGCCTGTCTGTGTGTCAGACTGTCAGTTTGAGCTGTCTGGGGCTGACGGCCTGATCCGATCCAGTCAGGTGGAGGAAGAGTACAAGTTGAAGCCAGACCAGGCGGTGGACTGCATCTGGACCATACGAGCCCCTTCCAACAACCGGGTAGGACACGTGACAAAAAGCCTTGCTTTCCATTTTGTTTTGAGGGGGATAAAGTGCTGAGAAGGAGCTGAGGGTCCAAACAATACGCTGCTACAAAGCGGAGATGAGGAGAGCAGATGTGACTTATTGGGAACAACAGGCGGCGGCTGAGGGGGGGGACTCTGCAGCCGGCGGTGCCTTTAGTTTGCTGCATCCTTCATCCACCGGGGTGCACGTACTGTATTTCGCAGCGAGGGTGCCGCCTCAACGTCCCGTCACAAACTCCCCAGATTGATGCACTCGGCGTCTTTTGTTATTAAGCGCTCGCCGACGCCGCGGCCGCAGCTCGAGATATGAGCACATAATCCAACAGTCTGCATAAGTACACATAGGGAAGGATTTAGATTTGATCCGCTAATGCAGCACTGACTTCAAGTGGGACTTGTCTCCTTAGAATAAAGCAAAATATACTGCAGCGATTCCTGATTTGAATTTACACCAATGAATTCCTTGCTTATTACAGATATACCTGCGATTCTTGGAATACCAGATGGAAAACTCAAATGAGTGTAAGAAGAACTTTGTGGCTGTTTATGACGGCAGTAATGCCATTGAGGACCTGAAGGTATTAAACCAGGATGGACAGCATGTTCTAATCTCCACTGTAAACTGACGCTCTTTAATCTGATGCATTTAATGTTCTCGCCGTGTGTCTCTGTCAGTCCCCTGCAAAGCGGGCAATGCATGTCTTTGCTTAAAGCCTTAAATGTCACCCTTTGACCCGTGACCCTGCGGCGATTGTTCTACAGAACTTGACCTCAGTGAGACCACACGTTGAAGGCGGCAGTGAGAGCAAATGTGTGGTTTCTTGCAGGCCAAGTTTTGTAGCACAGTAGCCAACGACATCATGCTAGAAACCGGCGTGGGCGTAGTGAGGATGTGGGCCGACGAGACCAGCCGCCTCAGCCGCTTCCGGATGCTCTTCACCTCCTTTGCCGACCGTGAGTTCCTCCCTCGGCCGTTCCCACTGTGGCTGTTGACATTTTGAAATCCTCGCCTGCTCTTTACCTTGTTTTTGTCCTGTTTGGCGCTGCCCCCACAAGGAAACCGCTGTGATGCTGTTCAGCAACAGCACCTACATGTGGTTTACGTTCAATACTTCAGTTTGTTCGGACATAGAATGTGTTAGTAATATAAAGGTGCAGTACAAACACTATCAGAAGCATGTACCTGTCACCTGCTGACGTGCCTGTGCTTGTGTCCCAGCTCCTTGTCTAGGCACCATGTTCTTCTGCCACACTAACATGTGCATCAACACTACTCTGGTCTGCAACGGCGTTCAGAACTGTGTGTTTCCCTGGGATGAAAGCAACTGCATAGGTGCGCTAGCCTGTCTTTGAAGGTCCCATGAGCTGCTTCACAGCAAACAGCCTTGTGTTGTGTAATGCGTTTGGGTAATGGATGACATGGGTAATTCCTGGATGGGATCAAATATTATGACCTCGGCTAAATCCGCTTCTTGATTGATTAGTGACGGCGTTGAATCGTTCCTGGCGCCCAAACAAACACATCGCCTGAATGTCTTTCATTTTATCACTTAGAGACAAAGACCAAAACTGTCTTTCACCACATCACAAAGACTCACGGCACGGTGATCTGTGTGTCCACCGGCGTGGTGCTGCTGCTGCTCATCTTCTCCATCATGGTGCAGGTTAAACAGCCGCGGAAAAAGGTAGGCGCTGTTAAAGGACGGGTCCGACAGATGCTTGAATGGAATCGGATCATTCACCAGATGTGTTTAATCACACGTGAAAGGTGTTGGTGCGTAAGAACAATCTGTTCCACCGGGGCGACTCTCAGGATGGGTTCGAGCCTCCACATTATGAGCTTTTTACTCTCAGAGACAAGGTACGTGTGATTTCCCCACACACGCCCTGTATGTGGCAATATTCTTCTAAAACCTTGCTTTTCAATATTTTAGGGACTCTCTGGGGACCTTGGGGAGCTATCGGAGGAACTGCAGTCCATGCAGGCGCTTAGAAGGTCCTCATCCGGCTCCCGCTGCATTCATGAGCACCACTGTGGTTCCCAGGCCTCCGTCAGCTCCGTCAAAGCCAGTCAGCCTGTCCACGGTGGGGGCAGGGGGTCCTTGGAGCTGCTGCCGTTCCGAGGAGACGTCCAGAGCTCGCTGCCGCCGTCCAGGGACTCCGACAGCAGCCTGCGTAAGAAGAGCTGGCCCAGTGTGAAACCGGGCCGGATGCCGGGCCCGCACGGCGCCGGGGATCGAGCACTGGGGCGGCAGGATCGAGTGATGGAGGAGGATGAAGACGAGGAGGAGGGGGGACGGTACGACGTGTACGTGCGCAGAGCGGGAAGCCGGAGAGCGAACTATGAAATGGCCCAGCAGAGATCCTTGTCCATGGACTTCTGAAAAGAGAAGCACAATCAGCCCGCCGTCAGCAACAGCAACAAGCTTTTTGTCAGTGCCACACTGTGGAGGCGGAACTCCCACATTCACAACAAGAAGGAAGGAGAACGTCATCGCACACAGTCAGTTTTAAGTCAAATACTTCATATTGTCACTGTAACAAGCTGATCAATAAAATCAATATCAAATCACCCGATGTCATGGTTGCACTGCATTGAGGTCCTCTGTGTGTTATGAACTATGAACTATGAACTAAGTTCTCCAGTCCTTTAGAAATGGACATGTTTTGATCACTCAGAACTGGCGACAGGACCGGTTTAAAGCGAGGGAGACGATGGTGCTGTGTCCAAGGAGTTGGAGTGTGATTCACACCAGTGTGTAAATGGAGTTCTTGTGTGTGTGTGTGTTAGTTTAAATATCTGTATTTGTGCTCCACTGGTTCAATAGGAGTGGGACATCAGAAGTCAATTTATCTTTTATTCGATGTCCTACCCTTAGGTTCCATGTACAGTTTACACAAGGTTCCTGCTGTAAAGTTGTTTGGCACCACATCACATGACACCAATGATGTGTTTCAGTTTCTCTCTATAGAAAGCTATTTTCATTTCATCCTTTCAGAAATGATTTTCCTTGTCTGTGGTTGTTCTCAACATTAAGGCAAGGAAATGAGACTGTGTGCACATTTACACTGGATCATAACTGTAGGCAGCAGCAATTAATCTATTCTGACAAACACTGCAGTGTTGTTCATTAACCAGGGAATTTTTTAGAAAAGACCTGACCTGATGGAGTTAGAGATTAGAATCCATGTTTAGGATTTTTATTAAACAATAATTATTTATTCATTTTTACATCACTATTTTTTACACACAAAAACAAAGGATGAGCAAGCTTTGTTGATCTGCTGTAAAAAGCACAGGCGTGTCTGAGAAAGCCCTGCGGACGGGCGCTCCGCTGTGTTTCTCACGCCAGCGAAATTACTAACACAAAACACAAGTCCCAGCTTCACCACTGAGCCAACAAACACCCCATTCAGCAGAGTCAGTGGGCAGATAATCAGATAAGTGTTTGTTTGACAGAGCTGCCTGCTCCAGTATGCGCTGGGCCTGTAGCAGCGGCTGCGCTGTGCATTCTCCTCACATCTGGACCTGAACCTCGCGTGTGGTGACTCTGGCAGGCGTCCATCACAGTGCATTTTATGGGACGTGTTAGTTACAGTAATCGGGCCTAAACCAGGTCAGTAGGTCCAGGTGATGCAGCCTCTCTGTTACGGTAAAATGACTCAGTGATGTGGATGTGATACGGTAATAAAGGTTTGCCCTGGTTATCTCGACTTTGATTGGAACAAACCGTATGGTCACGGGTTGAAACAATAACAGTGAGCAGCAAACGCGTCTGATTTTACAGCAGACCTGGCCGTGTTGTGTTCGATGGCGTCTTTCTGCTTCACCTGCACCAAGAAGGTGGAACGATCAGCCCAGCAACAACATCTAAATCTAAATCAAAATATTATACCTAAATGTAAATGTTAAATGTTTGCTGAGTGTAAAGCTGAATGTTCATGACATATTCACCCCATCGGCAGAACATAGAGTATGACATAAGAGCTTTAGCATGAATATAAAAACAAAAGCAGAGTCAGTGAGTTGGGTAAAGGATCAGCTGCCTCGTGAAATCAATCAGTTGTAGCTAATCACCTCCTCAATGGTTCACAAAGCCACTTGACTTTCAGCTGCGGTCAGCTGTTGGTCATAATGATTAGCTGTGCAAGAACAGACGCAACAGACGCAAACGTTTAACGACGGCGCTGTCAAACGTTTTAGGGATCATGTTGTGGACAGACCCAGCTTCAAAATGAATAGAAATAATTCTCCTGACTAGTCACACACAGAGTCTGAAAGAAAAAAGAGTTTAATGTCTTTGTCCCCATGAAATTCTGTGAAATCTGTGTTGCAACATGAGTAAATGTGAACATTTGAAAGAGGTGAGAGGTTCCACACGCGCTTTATCTGACACGGCTTTTGTGCGGTTTCAGTTGCAAAAGCCCATAAATGCGACAGGCAGCAGAGCATTTTATGCATTCTCAGCTCAGCATTCCTCACACACACACACACACACACACACACACACACACACACACACACACACACACACACACACACACACACACACACACACACACTCACGCTTCACTGAATGTTGGATAACAACAGCTGGACAACAATTGCAAAACTATTCAAAGCACAATATGAAAGTGTATAAATGCATAAAATAAAATTCATGAAATTCATAAAGCTAAATAATTCTAAAATTGTTTATGACATATTTGAATAACACAACAACACAAATACTGTATAAATACTGAACATTTCAAAAAGTCCTTTTAGTGTTTGACATAAACATTATACAATCATTCACTGTTGTTCTTGTTTGTCTGCTTTCTTTCATCTGTTTTCTTTTCATCTTCGTTTGACAAATAATAACCTTTTGCAGTATGTTTCAGTCTAGACCGTAATCAAGTGTGCAAGTCATGCTGTCAGTCACAGCACAACAGTCTCACGGGACGCCGCAGTTCAAGCGAGTCCACAGTCAGATGAGCTCTTCAGTGACTCATCAAAAAAGGGCAGGTGCTCGTACGCCACCAGAGGCGTGTTCTCCCCGAGCACGGCCTCCTTGAAGTTGGGCCGTTTCCACGCATACACCATGCTGTTCAGGAAGCCTTGAAGGGAAACACTGGCAGCCTGAAAAACAAGCCGAAACAACCCTGAGTTGTGCAACTCAGGTGTCTGACAATTGATTCATGATTGCTTTTTTCCTGCCATTCAAACCCGTTCATTGTACCTGTATCATGTAAAGACCAAACAGGCTGCGCTGCTCCACCTTCGTCCAAATCATCAGGGTTGAGAGCAGGATGAGGAAAAGTACTTCAGGGGGAAGAAGCGTAGGATCAGCGTGATGTTGACTTCACACTGTGTGTGTGTGTGTGTGTGTGTGTGTGTGTGTGTGTGTGTGTGTGTGTGTGTGTGTGTGTGTGTGTGTGTGTGTGTGTGTGTGTGTGTGTGTGTGTGTGAACTGTTTGTTAGTGTACCTGGTGTCCAGCAGAACAAGATGACTATCACCATATTCCGCGCCGTCGAACAAATGCTTTTAGATCTTTTCCTTGATTGTCCGTCGCCCTCCACAGGAAACAGACCCAGATGCTGGTGGCTTTCATACCATTTACCGACCTTAAAGTAAATGACCTGAAGTAAAGAGTAGGTAGAGCTTGTTACTACAACTGCACATGTAAATGACATATTACGTTACACAATGTGATTGTTAACGACTTACAGAGCAAGAGAGCATGACCAGTATCACAACAAAGAACACAAATCCTCTCATCAGCATGTCATGGATTATCTCCTGCAAGAAAAAAACACACCCGCTGCATTCACTTCACTGATATAATATATAATGGAATATCAGCATGCACTGTAAATATAATAATACCAATGAGTACATAATAAACTTAACACTATTCATTCATTTGTGGATAAATTAAACAAAGACTGTTCCACACTCACAGCATCAGAGCAGGAGTCTCTCCAGAAATGCAAGAACAAAACACAACTGTGACAAAAGAAAAAACATCCCATAAGTTCTCACAATTTTTCTTTACAGTGTGTGAGGTTGAGGGTGCTTTCTTTTCCCACCTGGTGCAGTATTTACTGCTGCTGTTCTGCAGAACTACGTTCATGGCCTCTTCAGGAAGATCACTTTGCCAAGTGTTTTTCACAAAGGGACTGAACACATAGGCTAAGTATACTGTAATGGGGACCAGCCTGTGATCATAGATAGACATATTAAATGACATATAGTGCACTGTCTGCTGCTGTGTTCTAGTCTGTAGAATGAGCAGACTCACCACACCAGACCATACACAGGCGCGTTTACTATCCTCCTTCTACACTGACTCTGTAAACAGAGGGACAGAAGCGTGTGAGTCCACCCTGACTGATTCTGAGGGAAACGTGATGCAACCGCGCGGCCGCCGGCTCACCTGTGCAACCTCGTCCTCCGGAGGCCTCGCTCTCCACCCGAGGATCGCGTTCTTCGAATGCCACGCGTAAACCACCACCAGCAGGAAGGAAATTAAATAAAATGTCTGCAACACAACGGACACACGCAGAAAGTGATGCCACATGTGACAGTGTTTGTCTAAAGAAAGACGTGAATCTGCAGATGTTCACTGGAGGAAGCTACATTTTGTTACTCCCACTATTTTAAGATATTTGAAAATAGTTTAATCCTTAAACTCTACCTCAGCTATTAGTTACATGGTCTTATTAACAGCCCAGTGAAGCTGCTGACCTTCCATGAAACACTATGACTGTATCCTTCAGATATGATATTGTTTGTGTTCGCTGTTAGTTCAAATACTGTACATGAACAATGAAAGCAGTGAGCTCTTGATAAAACGTAGGGCACAGAAATGAAACTGGTGGATTTACTTTTGCTTTGATTAAATATTGAACCACTGGATATTTTTCATATCTGCATTTTGAAACACACCCTTTCAACCCTGTACTGAATTAGATTGTATAACACCTTTCCACATGGGGCTCAACTTTTTTTTCACACTTTCTCCACTTTCTTCTTTGTTTCAAACATTTTGCTCTTGCACTGTGCTTTAAGTGCTTCTTCTTCTTTCAGTGAAAGCAGCTGCTTCCTACCAGAGACAGCGGCAGGCTGTATTTGCAGACGGCTGCGCTGTCATCAGTGTTGACTTTGTTCATGACACTTGTCGTCATCAGGATGAGAGCAGCCAGCAGGTCCGCCAGGGCGAGTTGGACCAGGAGGTGCACCTGTGCACAAACACAGCAAATGCTTTGGCGTAATTGAGGACAACAAAAGAATAGCACCAAAACCACAGATTAAAAAAAAATAAAATCATTCTCACTAACCTGTTGATTTAATTGCCTCCACCTCACAATCGAAACCACCAGGACAGAAAAACTCCCAATGATGCTGCAGGTAATCATAAACACCTAATGTTAAGTATTCAGTGATGCAGGTGTGTCAGGATACAGCAGCAATATGCTGTTTTACTCAAACTGACCATGACTGTGAGGTTTAAAATTAATGAGGAGTGTAAAACTGTGAACTTTAGCACTAGGCTAAACACTAAAAGCACAGCAGGCTGTTTATTGGTTAGTGTCTGAGTATAAAATAAAGTATACGCCTGAAAAAGCTTATCTAAAACACCTGTGACTGTGTAAAACACTGAGAAAAACAACAGTAAACCCAAATCATAACATCATACGGGATCAAAGAATGTGAAAGATGAGAAACTCCCAAACAAAGACGCGATGGTCTGACACTGTGTTCACTAAGTTTAGTCTTAAAGCTGCAGCAGCCACAACTAGCGAGCGACGGTGATGCCAGTAAGCGACACCAGTAAGTAAGTGACCAAGCCCTCATCACAAAATGTTATGTAAGAAAAGTGAAAGAATTCACAAGCCTGCATCTTTTTTAGTTTGCTCTCCTGAAATAAACCAGTTACATAAGTCTATAGACTGAGCGGGAAAGGTAAGACAGGCTGAAAAGCACATTACCTGGGAATGAGCAAAACTATATAGACCGTAGAGAGAACATCAATCTGAAAACACAGTTTTTAAAGAAGTGCATGAAAACCATTTTCAAGCTTAACAAGTTTGAATTGTGCATTAATTTCAATTAATGTGCAGAGCAAATGTAAGGCCTACCTGTTCTCCACTCAGTATACCATTTAGCTCCATGGTACATATCCTGTGGTTAACCTATCCAAAACTCACACCGCTGGCACAGAGGCACAGTGTAACATGTATCATAGCACGCGTGGTTGAAAGTGCTTTTCTTTCAGAGCACACCTTTAGAGAAGGTCACATGCCGCTGTTTAGACTCCACCTGCTTGTAACATGTGCGTGCAGGTCTATGTACTGTATCAAAAAGAAATAATGTCACTGAATTCCTGTCAGTGGGAATCCCAGGGTGCCGAAAAAGGGGAATATCCATCGGCCCTTAAAAACCACTAAAAACGTTATGGAGGTAAATAATTAACAACATTATGAGAATATTATGTTCTAACATTCTGAGAATATACTAGATTATATATTTAGGAACATTATTAAAGAGAATGTTATACAGTGACGTTCCCTAAAACTACAGCCTAACCTAAACCTAAAACAAATAACATTTTGGAACATTTTGAAAACATTCCCATAAATTTCATGTACAACATTCCAGCAACATTACAATGCTGCTGGAATGTCACTGAATAACATACTTTGGACGTTTGTGCTAATTTGCTAAGAATGACTGTATAGTAACTAGCTCATACTGTACACCTCAAAAGTACAGCAACATTCCCTAAAACTCCAAACAAAAAACATTCGATGAACCTTATATTAAAACAAAACAGAAAGTGAAACAAACTTAGACTTATAAGGATGTAAGTGCTTGCTTTGGTGCCACGCTGAACGTTTATCCGCATATCCTGGGAATTTCCTTATATCCTTTTGCAGTGATAACCAAAGGATTTAGGCACACAGAGGGTGAGCTGAGGTGTCAGAAAGGCAGATGCATGATAATAAAATGAAAATTTCACTTCAAATTGTTCATAGTATGAATGTACAGGTTTAGTTTGATCCTTAATTCCTAAATATAGTTTCTGAAGAATCTATGCTGTTATTTTTAACATTTTTGATTTAATATTTTAAGAGAAATGAGAAATCATTAAAGGTCTGATAATGGGTAAAAAATATAACAGAGCTACTAGTGAATGCTGAATTGATAGACCATACCTCAGATTTTTTATTTTGTTGTGTGATTTGTTGTGTTTTGCAAGAAGCACCAGGTTCTTCTGAAATGATAATAAACATAAGCTACAGCGACATCTAGTGGTCGAAACCAGACCCGCGTTGCACAATGATAATAAAACTGTATTTAGATGTTGCCGCATATCTTGTGTGTCTGTGTTGTGTTTATGTAGCTCTTATGTTTACTGTAAAAAGAAAAAATGCATACGTACGTATGGAAAAACAGAAAAACGCATTTAGAAACGCTACGAACAATGTCAATAAAGATGTGTGTAGATAAAGTTGATTCAAACCGATGACGTCATCCATTCCACGTTGGCCCGGACGTGGCACTCGTCAGCAGAGTCTTTGGGAGAAGTCAGAGAAGCCGCGACGCGGTTCTCTTATTGTGGTTATAGTCGGTGCTTGCTTCGTAGATCCAGGCGTCATCAGGCAGGTATGGGTCTCACCATCTCGTCGATCTTCGGCCGGCTTTTCGGCAAAAAGCAAATGAGGATTTTAATGGGTAAGTGAAAGTTGTGTATGTCGGCTCGGTTTGTAGCTTTTACGCTAGCTAACGTTAGCTGCAGCTGGTGTATATGAGCTTTATAACGTGTACATTCATAAACCTCTAAAGGATAACTTTTGAATATCAGCGAAAATAAAACACAAACTAGAGCTGTACTAAAGTGATAACGTTTGAGTTTGTCACCAGTGATTTTCTCAACGTTTTAGGATGTTAAGAAGTAGAAGTTTGGCAGGATAAGTTAAATTATAACTGCTGGTACTGGAAAAAAAGATTGGCAATCTACATGATATAACTACCGTTAAAATGTGTAACTTTTACATCTTTTTAGTAGTTTTCTGCTTTGTTTTAGGGATTTATGAAGATATCTCCTTATGATCATTAATGAACGTGCAAGTTTCTCTGTTGCGTTAATTTTCAGTCCTGTTTCCAGAGAATTAGTGAGGGATGTCAAGCGTTATCTTGAAAAGTTCATCCGGGAGAAACGTTTATTATGTAATCAACACGTTGTCATTTGACGTAGTCACCGTCACAGGTCTAACTCATACGCCCGCTTGACTCAACTAATACTGCTATTTCCTTGTAGTTGGACTGGACGCTGCTGGAAAAACAACAATCTTGTACAAACTGAAGCTCGGAGAAATTGTAACTACCATCCCCACCATTGGTAAGAGACACTGCCAAAATTGGTGTTGAGGGCTCTGTTGGGTGCGTTTTTATATCTGACAAAAACTCTATTTCTCTCATCCTTTGTGTAGGTTTCAATGTGGAGACAGTAGAATATAAAAATATCAGTTTCACTGTTTGGGACGTGGGCGGTCAGGACAAGATCAGACCACTCTGGAGACATTACTTTCAGAACACACAGGTATGATTGTGGACGTCCCACTGCAGATTGAAATCATCAGTGTAAACCTAGCATATGCATCGCTCATATTCCTAGTTGTTTAGCTGGTGGTAAAATAAATTATTGTTGCATTAATATGTCCTGTTTTACAGAATGTGAATGTTCATTCTATCATTATGAAACCTCTATTAAAGTGTATGTTTGCAGTGGTTTATGTTCTGATCTATTTAGTAAAACCTTTTTCCATCTAGGGCCTCATCTTTGTAGTGGACAGTAATGACAGAGAACGAGTAGCAGAGTCTGCAGAAGAGCTTTCAAAGATGGTGGGTTTTAAATGTTCTTCAACACCTGCATATTTATATACTTTGGTTTTGGTTAAATTCTCATAAATTCTTCGACCTTGAGAAATCAGCCATATCTCAGTTAAACAGTATGTGGTGTGCTTTTATGCGTGTGTGGTCAGAGTTGATGGTTTGATCTCTATCTTTCTGTCTAGCTGCTTGAGGACGAGTTGAAAGATGCAGTTTTGCTGGTGTTTGCTAACAAACAGGATCTTCCCAATGCCTTATCAGTCAGCGAACTCACAGACAAACTTGGGCTACATGCCCTCCGCAACAAAACTGTAAGTAATCTGAACTCCACCTGCAGCAAAAATCACATTGTAAACACAGGATTTCATTTGTGTTCTGTTTATCGTATCACACACAATCTTTTCTTTTCCTTACAGTGGCACATTGAGTCAACCTGTGCAACCCAGGGCACTGGACTGTATGAAGGACTTGACTGGCTATCCAAAGAACTTTCCAAGTAAGGAAGAACCAGCTGGATACAGAGGAGAGAACAAGACTAAACTTCACAAAACAACGGAGAAGACACAGATATTCAAATCTTGAAACCTCTGGTCTTCCAGCAAAAATAATCATGGAAAGGACAAAGCTGGTGGACAGCTTTTGTTTTCAGTACTCTCACCATATTGTCTCTTAACAAAGTCTTTATTTTTCTGCTTTACTTCCATGACCTATTAAATACCACAACCGGTTACAAGTACATGTTCAGTGTTGTGATGAGCAAATGGGCTATAAGGTGGATTTCCTGGAATCAGTAAATACAATATTAGGATTCATTTTACCATTCAACCTATTGGCCTTAGGCAGCATTTGCAGTAATTAACCACTTGTGTAATTGTTGGGCTGAACTCATAACCATTATTGAGCTAAAGCTTGGGGCGGGGGAGGTATGATAATATAACCCAAGTCTTTTTGTGTTGGACACTTCAAGCTGTTCCTCTTCACAGTCTGTTGTGAATATTTGACTCCCTGTAGTCCTGACCCTTTGCTCTTTGCTATGAACTCAGTCCTGTTAAGGCCTGTGGAGTGGGAGGGACAAGGGCTGCACTTATTTCACAGGCATGGTAGTAGTGTGGAACCAGTGTGGCCTCCGTGTAAATGGTTCTAAGGGAACACTGTGCCTTCTTGTTCCTCTTTACAGAAATCTGAGTAAATCTGCCCTGTCTTCTTTTCAGGCCACTCCTCAGATGCTTTTGTAATATTTTTGCTATTGAAAAACAAGATAATGCAACAAGACACTTCCCTTTGTGGTACAGTATGTAGAGCAGAACCTTGCCAGAACGTTCTTTAAAGTTCACTTTTCTAATATCAATTATTATTCTGTTGAAACAAATGTGGGATTTTTCCTCATTTCTTTTTCTAAGCTTCATGAAAAAAAGACTCTTCACTTTTTTTGTTTTCGCTAACAGCAGATCTTTAAAAAGTCAAAAGAGGAAGGAAGCATCATTTTAGTGAAGACACAGGGTTAGTGTCTAAACCATAAGGTAGCATGTGTTTTTTTTCCATTTGTTGGCAGTGCTTAGTGCAAAGCTTGTTATTTTGTCTGACGTCATATACTGTATTATAGGCTGAGTTATTGTATTGTTCTTTAAACCCCAGTGTGTCCCTGCCCATTGATGTTTGTGTAGACATTCCAACCTCTGCTTGCAGCGATTATTCTGAAAAATTATTAGCTAAAAATATTTTACAAAACAAAATTCCAAATAAAGCCAAAGTTTGAAAACAGTCAAGAGCCTCTAACTCATCATTGTGTCATTGGACACGTTCTGTATTAAACATTTGAGAGACTGTGTTTTCAGAATGTAACATCCAGTCAAGGTTTCTTCATTTTAACGTTGAGTTTCATAATGACTCACTAAGAGGCAACCAGTGTTTTCTATCAGGTTTCTGTTATGAGGAAGGACCGTTTCAGTACAAACTCTGTCACTTAACATCGCAAACAAATCCACTTCTAGTCAGTCTTTAATTAGGTTTATCAGACTTGTCTAACAGTCTAACATCATATACACTATGTACCTTTGTTTATGTTAGGAAATGGTTTGCATGTATCTGCATTTTAAACTACCGGTATTCACCTGCTGTTAAAGGATCAGATGAAATTGAGTCAGTGCTGTACATTTAATTTGTTAATCTTTGCTCCCAATGCAATATGATCTCATTATTCTTGTCATTTTTATACCTTAGTAAAAACATAGAAAAGGTGGTTTTAAAATTGAATTTACAGTATCGACTGTAAATGTTGGCTGTCAAATGGCTGGTGTGTGAGGAATCTCTGACATTTAAATCTAAATGTCTAAATTTAATTAAATGTCTGACATTTAGGGGCAAATCTGCCAGCTAATATGAATCTTAATGTCCCACTTGGTTTTATATCTATTAAAGATCCATAAGCCAACATTAAGGTTTTTTCAAGTAAAGAAGCATCACCTCATGTCAGACATGTACATGGTAGTTGCTAATTAGGACATTCACACACACAGCTTACACGTGTAGTGACAGTATAAGCATTATATAATTGGATTGCTCATGTGTGAATGTCTGCTCTAGTGTATTTATGATGACAGCTTGTGAGGCTTAGTGGAGCTGGGTCACTAGTAAATGTATGCAGCTTCAAGCAGAGGCGTGCTTCAGATCAAAGAAAGCAGCTTTCCTTACATTTTGTGCTAACTGATGCCATTGATCCTAATCTAAAAGGTAAGTGTCACCTTTGATGAACCGTTCCGTTACACGCTGTACAATATTCTACAGGATGTCACTGTGATTGGCAGCTGATCCGTGTGGACGACGATGCCGACTTTGACTCCGCACATACCTGTACCGCAGCCCTCGTACTCGCAGGCCAGGGAGAACCTGGTGAAGGCCATCCCTCCCAAGCTGCTCTGTCTGCTGGCCTGTGGAGGAATAGATTGTCGCTATGAAGGGCCAGAGTGTTGGAAGTTAAGTCAACAGGTGATTCGCGGACTTTTCTCGTCCTGGTGAGTTCAAGTAGTGTCCAAAACTGCCGTGTTACATGACATATGGCATATCTTACAAAGTAGTAAAATAATTAGTGCCTAATTATGACCTTTGACGTGTCCCAGGGTGACAGATGACATAATTGCCATGACACGACCATCTAATCATCTAATTGAGAAGTACAGCATAATTAAACAATTTCACAGGTAATTAGTCTTCATTGTGTTAGTAATGTCCGTGTGTCTGGGTAGGTTTTTGCATCATTCGGACCTTTTTTCTAGGTTGCAGATCAAATCGATCATCAACATGCAGCTTCCGGGGGAACACGCTCACTGCGGTCCTCCCATAGATCCTGAAAGTGGCTTCACATACACTCCCCAGATCTTCATGGACAATGACAGTGAGATGCACATATAAACACACAAATAAGATGTTGTACTGGCGGGCCGTTTTTATCGGCACCCTTAAAAAGGGCTTCTGAGGTCAAATTTCCACTATGTTTCTAATGCGTAGATGTGTGAATATGTTCTATTTGCAGTTTACTTTTACAACTTTGGGACCCCAGATTTTGGCGTGTGCTCTCTTGTTGGGATAATTGACATGGTGAAGGTTCTGGCCTTCGCCGTGAAGCAAGGACGGGTGGCGGTGCACTGCCACGCCGGCCTGGGGAGGACAGGTAGGCCGCTGCGTGCGGCGCCCGCGTGCCGCCGCGTCCGCGCCTAACGCTCTCTCCACCCGCTCCTCCGCAGGCGTCCTCATCGCCTGCTACCTGGTCTACGCGCTGCGCGTCAGCCCGAGCGAGGCCATCCACTACGTGCGCGTCAAGCGGCCTCGCTCCATCCAGACGCGGACGCAGATCACGCAGGTGTTCGACTTCGCTCGCCTGCTCGGCGCGCAGCTCGCCCAGTACCCCGACCTCAGCCTGCGGCACGGAGCCCCGTTCACCCTGCAGCACTACCTGAACCGGCAGGCGCTGCTGCTGCACGGCCAGGAGGCCCGCACCCTCAGACAGACACCAAAGGTCCACGCTTCATAATAATACCTCCTATAGTAAACCTGCCTGGCCACACTGCAGAGGCTGAAACCCTCGTGTTACTCCTCATCAGGTGCTGTACCTCCTGTGTGTGCGTCTCTCCTGCTTAGCCCTGGGCCTCTCCTCTCCGCCGGAGGTGCACGCTGAGCTGGAGAAGAGGTCAGCGCTGAGGGCCCTGAGCAGGGCTGTGAGAGAGACGCTGGTGTCCAAACAGTACCTGCCCCTGCTGAGGGAGGATCGGAAGGCTTCAGGGTGGGGCTCAGGGTCCGTGTCGTCCTGGGATGAACCCCTGGGATTCCTGGAGCTCAAGAGAGACGCGTCTCTGGACAAACGCAGCTACAGCGACTCTGACCTCAGCAAGATCACAGCGACTGAGGTGACAAATCACGTTATGCATCTGGTTTCAACCAAAGTTGCTAAAAATGAAACTGCTGATGAATTTCTTTTCTCGCTTTGTCACATTCTGATCTGAAGGACGTGGAGCTGAGCCCCTACTACGTCCCTGAGCGACTCTGGTGTGTGGAGGATCTAATACGACCACTTAGCCCAGTGCTACTGAAGCCAGCAGACCATCAGGGCACCAAAAACGAACCCCAGGCATCCAATAGGCCGACATCTGGCGTGAGAGCGAGCAACAGCTCTACTCAGAGGCCAAAGTGCCCAGCTAAACAGGCCTCTGTCAAACACGGCTCCATCATGGAGGTATTATTGATTCCTCAAATTAAACAGAAATTATACTTGACGTAAATGCTTTGAAACATCCGAGTCTCTGTCATATGAAGTTGTACAGAAAACCACAGAATCCAGGCCCAACGTCAGTGGCTCGTGCCGTTGCTAAGGCGATGGCGGAACCAGGTCCCGCAGGAGAGACCACACTGCAAAGGTCGGCTCTGCTGCAGGTGAGGAGGACGCGTGTTTGTTGTTGACTAGTTTCAAATCACGACCTACTGTACTTGTACACGACACTGAATTAATACTGCTTCTCTTGTTTCTCAGGAGGAGCTGAACAGTAACGACTGTGGCTGGGCTCTGCTGGTCACTGAGTCGGATCCTAATGTCCTCAGTTGCCTGCTGTGGACATGGCTGGAGAGGTTAAAGGTCAGTGGCCACAAGAAGCCTTTGTATTAATATATTTTGTCCTGTAACCTTTCTTTTTTATCCAACTTCATCCAGGAACCTGTTCTGAGTGCAGAGGATGTGAACAGACTGAGTCATGGAGCAAACAATAGAAAACCTCTCAATGTGCTCAAGAAGGTCAGGAAACGCGAGGCGTGTGTTTTATCGCCTGGCTGCTCTTTATTCCAGTTTAAAAAAAGTGATCTGCATTATTGTCACAGCCACAGAGACACACCATCTATTGTCTGCTGAGCTGTGTGAGCACAGTGACCAGCCTGTGTCCACACAGAGAGGACGCAGTGCTGCAGCGGCTCGTGCTGGCCCTCACAAAGGTGAGACAGTTACTGATGAGGGCTGCTGCGAACGCTCCGTCACATACTTGATCTTGTCGCACTCAACAGCGCCCCCAAGAGGAGATGGGACGACTTACAGGTCTGATGAAGACGCTCAGGACCAGTTTGAGAGAAACGTTCCACAACAGAATCTTCACCAGAGCCCAGAGCACCAACGCTACACTTTAAGGAGCAAAGTCCATATCACAATGAAAACTAACACAACAGGTGGTATTAAGGAAACACTGACTTCAGCCTGGGCTTTGAAAAAAAGCTGTAGCCTCGTGTGTATGATAAATATAAAGCTGGCTAACGCAACTGCTGTTGTGCATTTTGTTATGATTTACTGAGACTTTGGTTATAGCGGAATATGATGACATCATTTCCTACACCCAAATCCTCGTATTCAAATAATACAAGATTTGTCATATATGTAGATTGACCTAAGTTCAACTCATTGCTCCCACCAGCCACTCATGTGTATCTGGATGTCAACCATTTTGGCTAGTGTAATTTATTAGGATCAGATTATAACCAGGCAGCGTCCAGCAGCAATTCACTCCTAATAAATCATTTACACCATGTACACACGTGTGTCACACACACACGCACACACACACACACACACACACACACACACACACACACACACACACACACACACACACACACACACACACACACACACACACACACACACAATTCATACACTGCACATATTAAGCATGCGCTTGTCAAAGAGTTGTCTCCATGGCAACGTTGTCATAGTGAAGTTATCAGGTACAAAACATTCTGTGTTTGGGTTCAATGCACATGCCAAGATCTGGGGGGCAAAGCTGGACACAGAGAGGCGCTGACGACACGACCAGGATTTCTGAGGTAGTGTTGAAATAATTTGTCTGATTCGTTTATGGCAGTAACAGAACTTAAAACTTTGTAAAGCTGAAAGCAGTCACGGTTTGAACAGCACTGATTCTGTGACAGGTTGCTACGAGGCATTTGTTTATTAGCTAGTTTTTGTAGTTTGGCTAATTTTACCTACAAATTATGCAATAGTATGTTTAACATTAATGCTGCTGAATAAAGCATAATGATATACTTTATTATGTGCTGCATTCGTATTAGACAAATTGTTGGCCAGTTACCTGTATATTATCCAGAGACTTACCATTCGCTAAGCTGTCCTAACTTTATGTATTATCATGGAAACATTAGGGTTAAATGTGACTACGTACTGTAGTTAGAAAAAATACAATGCTGCTGAGATTAATTTAAATGTTTTTTAGTTCTTAAAGACCCAACTGAAACAAAACTATGGCTCAAGATCCCAAATTCATAACAACATGAAAAGAATCAAATAATGAAATGTGTGGAATTAAGGATCCACTGATGCAATACAGTCTAATTAAAGACAATGTTTTGAATTCAGGACATTTCTCCCTTCTATCTTTATTGTTATTGGTAAACTAATATTACTTCTGTACAGAATCCTGTAAGGCGTATACGGATACTGGTCATGTTATTAATAATAATAATAATGTGATGTAAACCCTGAGGTGACAGGTAAATTGTGTGTAACTCTTCATAATATAGACGTAGCCAGTGTAATAATCTGCATCTTGTGTTACAGTGATGACGACTGCTGAACCTTGGGTCGGGACCTGGAGGCCCCACAGGCCAAGAGGACCCATAGCTGCCCTCTATGGTAGCCCAGGACCTAAGTATGCTCTACCTGGTCTAACAGGTATAATGATGCTGCTGATGATGATGATGATGATGATGATGATGATTGCTATTATTATTATTCATAATCTTTTATGTCTCTCATTAAGGTATTTCTAAACACGATCCTACCAAGTTCAAAGCACCCATGTTCAGCTTTGGGATACGTCATGACCAGTCAGGTTCTGACGCCTCCCCTGGACCGAGATACCTCATCCCATCCAACATCACAAGGAGGGGCCGAGACGGCACTCCAGCGTTTTCACTTCACAGCCGTCGAAAGGAGCCACAACTGTTCCGGGCCCCTGGGCCAGGTGGGCACGACTGCTTCATGCAGATTTAATTCGATTTTGTCAAATCACCACTGATCCGAACATACGTCCAAATGCACGCAAACGTCTCTCATGCTGCTGGTTGTTGTCGTCGTCATTTCAGTTTGGTCTTGTTTTAACAGAAGAGTGTTATGATGTTTTAGGTCACTACTCCCCAGAGCATTCAGAAAAGTCCGTCTTTCGCTCTTATCCTGCTTATTCTCTGTCTGCAAGGAGCACGGAATTCAGCACTAGCCAAACACCAGGTAATAACACTGTGTTTGACCCTTTTGGAGTTTCATGGCACAAACAACAGCGGTTTTACCTGACGTTCCTCCTGCAGGTCCAGCCTCGTACTCTCTGCCTCCAGTTCTGGGACACAAAACCGTGGTCACGTCTGCTGCTCCTACATATTCACTGAGTGGACGCAGCAAAAACGGCAGCTTCCACGAGGACCTGAAAAAGGTACATGCGCATATTTATAATAAGAATTTTCATAATTCACATAATTCACACATTCTTCGCAATGTTTTACTTTGCTAGACTCCAGGCCCGGCTGCCTACATAGTTGTGGACCCTTGCGTTTACACCAAGAAACCTCCCCAGTACAGCATGACAGGCCGCCACTTTGTTCCTGGTGAAACCACAAAGAAACCAGGACCCGGAGCTCATTATCCTGAGCTGGTGAGAACCCCCACTATCTGTCATTTGCCCATAACAAACGTCTGTGCAGCCTGTTCCCTCGCCGACATTATCCATTCTTCATAGGTGACCTCCACTCGAAAAAAAGCTCCAAGCTTCTCGTTTGGTCTGCGCCACTCAGAGTACATCTCGCCCCTCATTGCAGATGAGCCTGAATAACGTCACATATCCACTCCTCAAGTTCACACGCCTGGATCAAATAAAGTGCAAAAAGAAAACTAATGAGTGTGTTGGGATTATAATTGGTGTATGTGTATGACCACTGGTTGCCCATGCTGTTTTATGGGGAAACCTGCAGTAAATATGCAAAACGAGCATTCTCTTTGTCAAATGTCAGTTTTGTCCACATTGTTGTCAGTTCTGACAACAATGAGTTAAGGGTTTCATTTTACACAGTCCAGTCTTTTTCATGCTCATTACGAAGAAAATTACTTTGAACACTTCATTCAACACTAACAGACCTTACTGTGTTGTGTCAGGCTTACACTTTAATGAATGTAGCGTATTTATGCGATCAAAGAAATGAATTAAAAATAATAAAAATACGAAGGTACAGCGTATTTCCGACAGGCACCTGTGAGGACGACCGGAGTCGAGCCAGGGGTCCTTCGGGCGTTCTCGTTGCATAGAAACGAAAACCGTCTGGACGTCATGCAAAAGCTACACACAGCTTATGTTTGAATTCTAGACGAGTGAAGGAAATTTTTAAACTTTGTTTTAGATGAGCAACACAGTTATCTTGGTCTCGTGGAGTAATATTCAATACTGGACAATCAGTGACACGTAGAAACGTACGTAGAAACGTAACACTTACATTACCGACGGTCTCTCGGCGCTAACTGATAACTAGCCATAACCTGGTTTTGTACACAGGGTTTACTTAGCCAAGTGTAATTGATGGACACGTGATTTTTTTATGTTATAGGTGCCTTCTTTGTGTGTTTGTGCGGAATCGACAAACAAAAGAAATGCGCGGTGCACAGCCGAACCACGCCACGACAACCGCAGCTAACGGATGGCGGGCTAGCTAACCCTTACTGTTGTCAATACCCGTCGGTTGCTAGGTCCTCTAGGAGCTTCTGTCAGTCTGCATTTGCTTAGGTTATAAATTCAGCTGCGTTGACTGGCGCATTCTAGACAACGCATCAAAAAGTGGAACATGGCCGGGGACCTCGGCGGCATCTCTGAACTGGACCAGAAGAAATACGATGCAGACGAACAAGTGAAGATCATCTGCCTGGGAGACAGTGCGGTCGGTAAATCTAAGTGAGTATTAACCTGACTATGATGTCTTCTGTAGCAACAATGTAGTGCTTCGTAGCAATTGAGACTTTCCTCACCTCATTCTCTGTGGCTTTGTGTTAGATAACGCCATTGGTTTTCTTTCTCGCAGGCTGATGGAAAGGTTTCTCATGGACCAATAGTATCCTTAGCAGATTTACAGGGTTAAAGTAAAACAATATCTGTATGTGTCATTTCGGTTGGGGCTCGGACCGACTTGATTCTAAGAGGTCAAGATCCTTAACGCTTTCCACAGTCGTCCCCAGCAGTTGTCAACCTATGCTTTGACTCTCTACAAACACACAGCTACTGTAGGAAGCAAGACAGTAACAGTAGGTATGTATTGTACATTTACTGCAAAACTAACAGCCTTCTCATTCAGAATCAGACTTAAATTGCTTGCTTTTGTTATTCATCCACAGATTTTTGGGACACTGCTGGTCAGGAGAGGTTTCAGAGCATGCATCCCTCATACTACCACAAAGCGCATGCATGCATCATGGTAAGGCTCATCTAGGATCACCTCAGGGAAACAGCGAGAGCTTCATACGCCTCAGTAAAGCAGGTGTTTGTCTTTTATACTTCCTTGTATGTTCAAGGTTTTTGATGTTCAAAGGAAGATCACATATAAGAACTTGTCCAACTGGTACAAGGAACTGAGGGAATACAGACCGGAGATACCCTGTTGTGTGGTGGCCAATAAAATTGATGGTGAGTGTGGTTTTGACACTGCACTTACTAATAAGTTCTTAGTGATTTAATGAAACTTAAAAAAATGTCATCTTATTTGCAGCTGATTTGAAGGTGACACAGAGAAGCTTTAACTTTGGGAAGAAACAAGGACTTCCATTTTACTTTGTATCTGCAGCTGATGGCACTAACGTTGTTAAGGTTTGAACCTCTGCTAATTACTTGTTTAAACCCCACTGATCCAAGTGTTCATGCATTGGACAGTGCTTCTATTTTTAAGCCAATATATGATATTATTCCAACATATAATTGGGCATATTGGTCTTTAGTGTCCAGACCACTGGCCATGTTTTTAATTCTGATTTTAAATGTCCCAACAGATGTTTAGAGAGATGATAAAGAGAGCTGTGGACTACAAGCAAAACCCCAGTGACTTCATGGATGAAGTACTGCAAGAGTTAGAGGTACATCTCTCTGAATACCAAAACAGGCTATTGTCTGGTGGTATTATTTCTCCAACTCAAAACAATGTTTTTGCGCTCTAAGCATTTTTTTAACTATTGCATACATAACTTCCAACAACAATTTCTTTTATAATGACATTTTTGTTCATGTGGAAAATACAGGTGTTGCTGAAATTACTTTGAGCTTTTTTTGTTCAGTGCACATTGTTATTGATGACTTTTTGTCACACTCCACAAATAGAACTTCGACCTGGAGAAGAAGGAAGATAATTCAGGAGAGGAGGATGAACTGAAAGTAGAGTCCTGACGTCTGTCACATGTTCCTCAACATTGTTGTCATCTCATGGATTAATTATCTTTCTTTGGGGTTGACACTGTGAATAGACACAATATTTAGTAAAAATATATCTCTGTGATGTCCCTCTGTGATGAACACCATCAATAGGAACGTTCTGTGTCCTCACACTATTAGATTGTAACTGTACTACTGGAGGATGGCTGACAGGCATTTAGTCAGGATTAAAGTCTCTGGTGTCCATCTGTCCAGTGATATTGGCAGGGAAATAAACCAGGTCCAACTGTGGTGCTTACCAGGTTTAATTAGACACTATTTTAGCCTTGCCATCATACTTTGGCTAACAATATCTACTGTTTTAATAGAAAACCAAACAATGCAGTTGAATATTTGCACGAAAACAATTGCTTTGTCATGTAATGAGAATGTGAAGCATTGCAAAGTAAATCACAGAGCAACAAGAGAACGTGTGATTATGAACCGTATTTGCTGCTGTTCTCTGTTTGTGAAGTCTTGTGTGCGATGCCAGTGGGAAGCTGCGTCCGATGGCTGCTTTTGTTGCATTAATTCTATAATGTAAAATCTGTATTTCAGTATCCTTTAAATGAAAAGTTAATGTACCATGTAACCACATTGTCAAGTGTCTTTTTAACTTGCTGTGTGTCCCAGCAGCTTAATAGCTCAGTCAAATCCATGTCAGCATTTTTTAAACTTGCTTCTGAATAGACATAAGCAATATATTGTACTTTATGGTGTATTTGATGTGGTTCTTTGTACATTCTGTCATATAAGCATGATGTTGCTATGAAGAATTATTTTCTAGAAGAAGCATCAGAAAAGACTAATGCACTTCTATCTATTCATATTTGATTGGTTTGTCAGACAATTGCTCACAATAAATCAAAAAGGAGAAACTGAAATAGCAGGAACAAGAACTCAGGTCACGCAGGTCATGTTTTAATTATAAATTTATTACATATTATAACAAACATATATCTCTGTGGTGGAGACATCCTGGGCAACATCTCAGATCTTGACTCAAACCTTACTATCCCCCTTCCTCTGCTGCATGAGAAATACTAGGTAGCTTCTGGGTAACTTATGTATTTCAACCTTGGGGGAGGGTTCTAATGCTATAAGCTTCCAGGAGAATAACAGATGAATTTTCTAGTCATCAGGTGCCAAGAAGGGGAAGTTCACCTGTGAGACAAGGCTGAGGCATTGCAGTGATACCTCCACCGTCTAAACTTCACAGTGCAAACAAGGAGAAAACCAACAATGAAAGAAAAAAAACCTTTGATAAGATCACTGGTTCCAGTGGGTTTTTAAAAAGGTTACACCACTTCCTCTAAACTATGTAGATTGTGCTTTGTTGTTTAGAAAATAGGACAGAGATAACCCCATAATGAACGTATTTGACCTCATGATGTGTAGGTCCGTTACTCATTGCTCATTTTGCATCTGTATTTGTGGTAAACGTACACAATCCAACCAGTCGTTCACTACAGCATTATTTGTCCTAACTAGACAAGTCTGTGACTCCAGACTGTACACTTTGTGTTTCAGCTGTTATTTGTACTTATGTGGGACCACTAAGCCGACTGGGTAATATCCTTCATCACCGTAGGATCTAGATCAAGATGTTGTTTTCTGTGGAAGTATCTTCCACAAAAAGAAACCCTTGCGTTTCAGTCATTTTCATTCCGGTTTTATTACAGAAGGATCTAACAGATGTCTGTAGTTCTCAAGATTTCCAGGAGATGGCACCATGTTATTGAGTCTAACAGCTCAAGAACGCTGCAACTAAGATAAGATAGTCCTAAAGCAAAGACAAATATACAGTTTAAAGTTCAGTTATTTTTGGCACATTTTTCTTTTGTGTTTGTTGCTCACTGGTTCACTTCGTATAACATCCAAAACTCAGAAACTGAAGGTCTGAAAAAGGAAAAAGGAGTGCTGCCAAACAGTGTGTAGGGTAGGGAGCACAAATGCCATCTGGGAGTAGGCATACAAAACAGTGATACTGCATAAGCTGTACCTACACAGTTGCAAGGTGAGTTGTAGTTGTCTTGCAATAGAAAATGTGACAATGGTTTGTTCACTCGCCCATGAGAATCTTTCTCTCTCTCTCTGTCTGTCTCTCCCTCCTGGGCAGGGCAGTCCACTTTTTAAAAATTTCACTCAGTACAAAAAAGAAAGCAATGGCCGTAAATTGATTTAAAGATGTACGTATATGTGCAGTCCTATTTGTGTATGCGTGTGTGTGTGTGTGTTTGTGTGACACAGCCACTGCCGGGAATCTCTGATGGTGTTACAGTAAGGCTATTGTGGACTCAATTAACTACGCACCCTGTCGCATGAGCATTCAAGCGTTTAAACACACACACACACACACACACACACACACACACACACACACACACACACACGCACACACACACACACACAGACGCACGGTGAAGAGGAACAACCACACAGAGAGATTCAGAGAATCCGGATGCACACATGCGCTTGGACTATGGGTGGCTTAAATGTTAGCACCTTGTCACCTTGTTTTGTGCAAATCATCCCCTAGTTCATAGTTCAGAGTTCAAAAGTTCAAGAGTTCATAGAAAGAATAAAATCTGTTCACCTTTTCCACAGGTGGTTAACTATGCATATATGCCAAACATTCATATATAGATCTATATAGTTTTGTTTTTCAAAAATTTATATGAAATCTATTATATATACATTGCTCGTGATAAAAAAAGCACATATTTGTAGTCTGTTCATTTTTACAAGTTTAAGTACATTTAGAATGGACAGGATATTTGTCTCTTCTGTTTTTTTGTGTCATTCTAAAAGTCAAATGAATTAACAATTTAGGTGTCATGTTCCACACGCTACAAAGTCTACCCGCAGAGTCTGAGGGCAACAAAAGGGAAATAATAACGAGGAAATCAATCATGAACACAAAGAGTCCGAATGAGTCTGAGGAGACAACACTGGAGTCAGAAGTAGAAGAATCAGTGAGGTCACAGTGAGGCAGTGAGTGCTATTCCTACAACCCACACTTATATATTTTATTCATCTCCTGCCTTTTCAAAGTGTTAACCAAAAAGAAATGAAGAAATTAAAAACACACGCAAATCCTCACCCAGTAAACCTGCCGCTCCGCACTGACCGGATGCTGCTGATGTGTGGAGGTTCGTAGTGGTAAGAGATCACAAGCCTTCTACACGGGAAAAGCTCAGGACAGAACAGGTTTCTGTTGTGTGAATAAAACTCACTGGTTCTCACTGCCAGCAGAAGCTACTCATGAGTACAATTGTAGATTTTGTATTGTTAAAGGAAAATTCAGTTCCTTTTACAACCTGGCTTTTGTTTGTCGACGTCTGGCTGCCATCGCTTATGGTAGTATTTTATTCACTATGTAAATAATAGAGAAGCCGCGCTTTGTAAAACACTGCCAGGTTGTAAAATACCGCATTTTCTGTAAGACCTTACAGCAGCTTCCCCATCCCCACAGCCTGATGAGCCATAGACACGTTTCCTGCAGTGGCGTATTGTATGGAGCCCTTGCACGACAGGATTGAGAAGGTTTCACTCCAGATCGAATAGATTGAGGAGAAAACAGACACGTTTTTAGAACAGTTTAAGTTCAATGAGGCCAGATTCATACAAATTGAACTTAAAAGTGGGGGAAGTGAAAAATGTCTGCTGTCTAGAATCTCCGTGATCATTTCTTTTATGCTAGTGATGAGAAACATCCCGGTGTTTCTTTGTCCTGACCTTGGTTGCTTTACCAGAGTTCGGGCAGACCAGACTGAGAAGCGTACTTAGGGATCACAGGGATGGAAATTTTTCTAGCCTTCAAACATTTTTCAGACTGTGTGTTCAAAAGTCCTCACAGTTATGAATTTAAAAGGTACTAAAGAGCTTCTCCATGCTACTGCCCCAAACTTCCATCCCTGAGTGATTAACAGGCATCAGATGAAGAGCCCCTTTAACTAACTAGCTGTCTCGTTAGGAGGATAAGCCACAGACAGAGGATCCGTAGCTGAAGCAGTAGGGATGGGTTTCAACTGAGGTCTCAGCCTCACATTATGGGATGCCCTTTAGTATGAAGGAAGACCGTAAGAAAATAAACACAAACAACAAATGCTCTGCTCAAGACATGATGCAACTCGTCATGCTACGGTTCAAGTAAGGGCGATAAGGAAAGTTGTATACCTATGACAAAAAATCAATTGTCATATCTATATACTTTTTTCTGTCAAATATATATATATTTATATATATGTATATAATTGGTAGAAATGAGTAAACTATTGGCGGAATAAATTTAAAGATTCTCTTTGCCGTCTATACTAAAAACCAAAAACAGGCGCAGATTAATTTATTACATTTCCTCTTAGCAACATTTTCTTTTCTTCTGAAAGCTATATTAAGATACATATATATCATATTATATAATACCTATATATAATATTCCCTTTGGAAAACCAAAAAAAATGATTGTGAAAAAAGCCACGAGTGTTGGTTAAACATTCTCCAAATATAATAGATAGCACAGTCTGGGTACCAAGGCAGAGGGCTTTTCTCCCATGGTTTACTGTGTGGAGCTCCACCTCTTGGCTCAAAAGTCTTCAGTTTAAAAACAACAGCAGGTATATATGTCCGAAGTCCTGTGTTCACCATTATTGATTGATGATCACCGTATAAATATTTTGAAAGGCAACTGAGCTTTCTGTTTGGAACGAAAGTTCTTGCTTCTCCTCCTTTACTCAAACTGCAAAAGGCTTCGAGAGGCCGAATAGATGGAAGGACAGAGGTAGAAAGGAGGGAGGAGGGGGCAGGGAAGTGTGGGTGTTGCTAATGGAAACAACAAATTCACAAATGAAATCTTTTAATCGGAGCTCGTGTACTTCCCCGCAGCAAAGAAAAACCAGAACACACGTTGAGGTCGGATCTAAGTGGCTGCAGGCGAAGAACAGACAGATGTAGTGAGTCGTCCTCTTCAGTGCAGGATGTTCACGGACAAAGGAAGGTGCGGACTAAGTAAACGTGTGGTGCAGAACATGATGCGGCCAGAGTAAAAGAGGAGCTGTCCCTCGTTATTCCTCTTTATTTTCATCAACTGTGTTTTTCGCTTTTCTCTTTGTCTTCCTCTCCACTGTTGCTGTGTCTCAGGGCAGGGGTCAGCTCTCTAGCAGCTGTTTTAGTGCTCGCTCAATGTTCATGCGGTGTCCCACTCGCGTCACTCCCAACTCTGCAAAGTCCTCCTTGGTTAGTGCTGGAAGGTGAGAGCCTTCAATCTCGTGTTCCTGAAATCCAGCTCTGTGCTCCCCCAGATTTATGCTCTCGAGCCAGTCTCCCACGTCGTACTTGTTCCAGAGGTGCAGGGGTTTTTGGTGGAAAGGCCGGAGGGCTAGAAGGGGCGACCCCAGCCTAGGGGAGTGGGAGGGTGACGGGGAAGGGGAGCGGGAGCGGGAGCGGGCGCTGGAGCTCCTCATCACAAAGCGGACCTCTTTGGGCTCCTGGGGCAGGCTGAGGCTAGAAGATTTGAGGATGGTTTGCGGAGGTGTGGTTGGTGAGGTCGGGATGCCGAAGCCTGAAAACCGACCAAGAGGGTCTCCCCGGTCAGGTGAACCCGAGCCTGGGCTGGGGGCGCGTCGGGTGACCGGGTAGCGGCTGCCGGGGCGGATGGTGAATGTAGTGCCATAACTTCTCTGGGAAATGGTATGGAGCTCGCCTAGGCTGCTGAAAAGTCTGGGAGAGACAGGAGACAGTTTCAGGAATGGAACCAGTGATATTTGTGAACAAAGAGAAAATTGTAAGGAAAAGGAGACAGAGTTTTGAACTACACATTGTACTAACTGCACTCAGTTCTTCAGAGTTTAAGCCAGTGGAGGCTTAGGAAGAACACGTAGAAAGCTAGTTCCACATCACAGCAACATGGAAGCAGCAAGCTGCATTCACGTGTATTGGAAGCATTTTACCTGCTTGATCACCATTTCACCATCACCATTTTAAATTAGACTTCATTCTAATATAGGGCAGCATTTGAGCTCTGTCACTGATGGGTGTAGTCAGAAAACCAGTGTCTGTACAATATGTGTTGCTAAAGTGATTACTGAGATCCACAAACTGTAAAAAAATGCATTTTTACATCAGAATAGCAGCTGTCGCTAAACTAAAAATGAAAATGAAAAATGATTGCCACTAGTAATGTGACAAAGCACAAACAAGTACAGATCACCCATTTGCCTACGTTTAGACAGATTAGAACAGACTAGAAAGGCACGAGGAATTTCAGTTTATAAAGAAAACACGAGCTATTAAATTAATTAATAGCTGCGGCTATTGAACTGCTTCTCATGACAGAGCAATGTCTTACTGAAGTGAAGACCTGATTAGAAAAAATAATCTTTATTTAACTTGAAGAAGAACCATTGCCTTGGTGAACAGAAAGGAATGACAGGTTAGTGAGATAAAGAGTTAAAATGAGACTTTCTGTAGACTTATGCAACATGGAAAACCAAAAAAGAAGAGGTTTCAATATGGTTGATCAAAGGCGGTGCAGTGTATTAAGTTCTATTTCATGCACGTTAGTGGGCGTCTCATGTTCGGGTGCAGCACGTTTTTTTGTAATGGAACAAAGACAGCACACAGGCTGGGGGAATGATCAGACTAGAGGGAGCCGACAGATATGTGATGAGCTCCATGCGCACTTACACAGTTGTCCTGCCCTCCAGGGCGCACAGTCTGTTCTAGACCAATCAGATCAGAGCAGCAGGGCGGAGCATGCAAGGTGAGCAGAGAGAGAGAGAGCAATGGGAGAGAATGTTAGCGTCACTCCATGAGATGCAGCCTGCCAACCAGACCTACGCTGCCTTTGATGCACGTTTAGGTTGAAATGTCAAAGCTGCACACTTCAAAGCGTTCTCGTGCCCCACGACACCCAGTGTCAACATGGATCAACATGGATGATCACAGGGAGCTCAAAGCTATCTGCTCCATCAGCACAGATTTGCAGTAGATACCAACAAAATGCAGGCGGATTATTTATATAATTAATACGAAGCTGTATTTAGTCAGACTTTACACAAAACAGGTCATACGCTGTAGCCCAATAACGTCTTGGTTATAATCAATTACCACATTTCAACCCAGTGACTGGCATCAGAGCATCTGCTCTGGTTTTGCCAATTTGAGCTATTATACTTTCAGTTAGGAGACAGCTACTTTAGGAAGTCCGGACCTCTAATGTGCATCGAATGCAGCATTACAGCCTGCTTCAGCCAACCCTGCTGTCAATGATATGCTTCAAACACAGTGCACGTGAGGCTGTGACGACATGTAGCTACTGTATGGGTGTTACTCGTGTGTTAGCATGACAAAGACAACAGAGTCGACTTTAGCACTGGAAGGTCTGACCAGTGGGCTACATGAGAGAGAAATGAGCACACTAATCACATACTGCATCAAACACTGCACAAACAAACAAACAAAAACAAAGTAAAGGTGGACACATGTCCCTTAACAGTTGTGGATACTTTGGTAATTAATTTGAAAGCATGTGGACTTTAAGATCTACCATCCTAATTAGCAAATATACCTTAAAATAAAATACAAATCTTTTATTGTACAAATGAGATGTTTGTATTCAAGAGTTATTAAAAGAATGACAAATGGCAGCATATTCTACGCATTGCTGGATATCAGGGACCGTGGCCATCCTCAACACAGTTAATGACAACTACACACAGAACAAAAACTAAAGAGCACAACTAAAATCAAATGAAAAGAACAGATTTCTAAACCAGCGTTAGCTGTCAGACACAGTATGTGAATGAGGTGAATACACAGTATGGCTGCATGTGAATTTGAGGGGTTTGAATGGAGGACACAGTTTAAAGCACTGGAATGTTGCTGCATATTAAATGCTCCAGTAAGTGAAATAAAATGATGTGCATGGTCGTTATTGTCGCAGCCGAGAGCAATCATCTGTCAGTGTGGCGATCGTGGGGATGGCTTTGATTGCGTATTCTCAGGAAAGGTTGAGCACAATCAATCTGTCTGGTACATGATACAGCATGTGGTACAGTGTTTGATATCATGATCACCTTCACCGTCCAGGGATCCTGATGTTGTGGTAGACAGATGGATGAATGTGACTCAGTGCAGTACAGTTTCATATTTGGCCACCTGAGTGATGCATTGTCTAAAAAACAGCTAAGTTAGCTTTTCAGACCAAACTTGTGGCACACTGCAAAGATGAATGTATCCAGAAGCAACACAGAATAGAAGTAGACATCTGCTGACACTAAACTACTCGTGTCAAACTCTGCCAGGTAACAATATTGACACCAGCTCAGCTTAAAGACATTTCTCTGCTCCATAACTAACTTCTAGTGAAACACTTTCAATCTGACTGTTGATTATTGGACATTTTCCTGATGATTAGATGATTTTTGAGAATTTTATTAAGAATCTTAATATGTGTCTTCACAGCTTTTAGCTCACCAACTCTGTAAAATTAGGACAACAGAAGTAGAAAGGGAGGCGTGAAAAGAGATTAAAAAAACTTGCGTATGACGACTTCGTAAAAACTTGATACACTGACATCCACTCTAATAATCAATATGTTAAAATAAAAGTGTTTTTGTGACTGAGCAAAACTACCATTAACAGCTAAAGAAGACACAGATCATTATTCAATTATTATAACCGCAGATGTTCCCATATCCTGAGTAGATCACCATTCATTTGACAGTCTTTGTGGCACCTCAGTGCTTTTGGCCATCTTGTCATTAATGCCAAGATCAAGAGGTGATGATTTCAGGATGACACAACATTACACTCTAGTTCAGCTACTGTATGTACACATTCATGAAAATACATCCTTAAAATCTTTGAGGTTATCACTGATATAAGTGTAGGATACTTGGCAGTGATAAGAAGGACAACACAGGTTCCATTCACATATCAGTGATGACTGAAGAGAACGTTCTATACACAGTAAGGATGTATTATCTAATAAAGGACACCAGGAAAGGTTCAAGGAAGAAAGCTGGAAGGATAACTACAAGCAAGGTCAGGTTAGAGCCCGATAGTGAAAGAGTGTAAGAGATGAGGAGAGACCTTAAGCTAGTGCATGCCCCTAGGCCCTGTTACCTTGTTTGCACCAGCTACACCATTTACTACACGGTCGCACATAGAGTACAACTGTAAGTAGGGAAACAATACCAATCCATTAATTGCAGTAATACTGTAACTTTTTACAAGCAGTCATTTATTCCAAACACTTTTATTATTAAGCATTATGTAAATATTGGTGAATAAATCAGGTGATGCAAACAAGGCAACAAATAATATTTAAAGAAAAATACATGAGACAAATACATGAAATAAAGAGATTATTCTGTTTGGGATTAGTTATCAGAGTTGTTAGGAAAAATATAAATAATAAAAGCTTTGGTTTACCCTAGGGGCTATAACCTTAAGGTTTACTCTCTTCGGTGTCCTCACATCTGTAGAAATATAAAGGACTTCATTGTACTTTCAGGTATGGTGTGAAATAGAAACTCAAACATGAACGACACAAAATACCACAACCCTGGTGTTTTATGGATGTTACAACCTGCTGTGTGTCCACAGATGTGTACCACACACACTGTGTTACTATGTTACATAACAATAACTTTCAAAGCAAGTAATGCCATTAATTCTGGCGACCTCTGACCTCATTAGCACCTACACTGTATAGTAGATCCTGATATACGCATTACAATGTTATAAATATACTGTAGCTTTATTTGCATCAACATCAAGCACCAAAGTACAATTTAAAGGCACTTACTGATAAAATATCTGATATCAGACTAAAATATATTGTTTGTTTGCTTTAAACAAATTAAACATAAATCCATGTTAGCAATTCGCTTGGTTTATAACATTAAACATATCTCTGCCACCACATACCAGATCTTCTCTTACCTGGCACCTGCCACAGGTGACTTCCTCCCTGGGTCAAGTGACGTTCCAAGTGGTTCCTCTCCCAACGATCTAGTGTCTTTATTTAGCTGCTGTAGTCGTGAACTGAGCTCCCCCATAACAGAGGGTTTGGATCCTTCATCTGCACCCAGGCCTAATCCCAGCCCACCAAGATTGCCCAAACTCCCAATACCTAGCCCAACCCCTGGTCCACGGGGTTCCACTGGGTCCCCCCACAGCTTGGACCTCCGCTGGAAGAGGTAGCGTGGTTTGGTGGGGGCTAGTCCAGTCACAGAGGCTGAACCACCTGAGGGGAGCCCAGCTCCACCGGCTGCAGCAGCAGCCAGGGCAGCAGCTTGTTGCTGTGATAGTAACTCGCTGTCAGAGCTCTGCTTCAGCAGAGGGTCCCTGAAGGTGACGGGCCCCTTACTTCCTCCTATCTGGGACTTGAGTCTGGGCTTAGGAGGCACTGGCGGCTTGTCGAGCACAAAAGTTTGTCCGTCAGCATAGGAGGTGTGCGTGGTGTGTGTGTCGGCAGGCTCGCCGCTTTCTGAGGACAACGTGGACATGCTGGAAACTGTAGATACTGTGCTGGTGGTCTCGAGATGGTGGTCTCGCTCTCTCTCACTGGAGCTGCGAGTATCAGCCTCCTCTACGCCTGAGTCAGCTGCAGAGCCAGACTCACCCACCGGTGGGCGCTCCAAAGGATCAGAGGGTTTCCCTGAGACAGCTGCTGCACTGGGTGGAGGTGGGGGCTTGGGAGGCTGAGGCTGGACAGGAGTCACAACTGTGGTTGTTGGAGCTGAGGGTGTTTGCGTTGTTGGTGTTGTAGGGGTTGTTGGAGCAGTGGCAGGTTTAGTTGGAGACACTGGTACTCGTTGCACCTCTGCCAGCAGCCCATTAGCAAACTCATCTGGTGGTGGAACAACACCAATCTTACGTAGCTCCTCTCTGGTTTCCTCATCACTAGAGGTGAGCATTGCAGGGGGCAGGGTCACCGTGTATGGATCTACATCCTCTTCAGAGCTTCCCTGAGCCAGACTCTTCTCTTGGGCTGGACTGGCAGGACGCTGGGTTTGCAGTTGGGCTTGAAGCTGGGTCTGGGGGACAGTAGGACTTGGGGATTTAACCCTTGGACTTGGAGATTTGCTGGGTTCCATTGAGGTTTGGGCAGGCATTTGTTCTAGCTCTGAACCCACTCCAACAGCCTGGCCATTACTGGTAGCATGGACCATAATTAGGCCCGCTGTCTTCTGCTGTGACGTATCCATAATACTGATTAACATACTTTTTTTATCCTCTAGCCTCTTTTCCTCTTTCCTCTCCTCTACTCTGGCCTCCATCTCCTGCCGAAATGATACAGGTGAGGATGGGGTTGCCCACTGGGGCTTGGTGGGCTGAGTAGCTAAAATTGATGCTGGGGAGGCTCCAACTGCATACCCCGCTGCCTTAGCGCTTTTAGGTGAGAAAGGAGGAGATGTGGCTGCCACTTCGCCACGTAGCGACTCTTTGGTCTGAGTGTCAATGAATATTATGCTCTGGTCTGCCCGTTCCTGTTTAGTCCTAGGTTCTGGGCTACCAGTTGGGGACTGGCTCTGAGAGGTCAGAGCCCTCTCCCTTGCGGCCAGCGCAAGAGCTAGTGGTGAGCTGGGGTCCAGGGGCTTTCCAGTAAGTGGATGGATAAAGGTGGTCCCACTAGGTGAGGGGCTTAGGGCCAAGGCAGGGGGAGGCAGGTGTCCCAGTTCTCGGCTTAGCATCCGTTCATCGATAGAGTGAGACTGAGTCAGAGAGGGGGCATCTGGGCTAGTGGCAGAAGCCCCCTCCATGGTCCCAACAGAAAGGAAGACAGTAGATTTCCTCCGTTCCTCTAGGCGACGCTTGCGATCTTTGACTGCTCCAGCAATTGCAGCAGCAAATGGGCCTTTAGATTGAAAGAGAATTTCTCCTTGGGCACGCACCCGCTCTCGCTCAGCCATTAGCTGCTGTTGATAGTAGTCCACACGACTGGTGTGTGTGTGCCCATGGGTATGTGGGTGACGCCCTGAGGGTGAGCTGTCTCGAGAATGGGCAGCAGCTAAGGCCAAGCTAGCTTTTTCTTGTGCATCTTCCACCTGCAGAAAGACAAAACAACAGACATGTCACAAGGGTCTTTGCACCAAGATGAAACAATCATTATCATTCCTGACATCCTACCTGAAGTTGTTTCACCAGGGGGCTTTTCTTCCTCTGGGGCTTAGTGGGTGTGTACAGTCCAATGCTAAACTGACCTACGTTAGCATAAGGGTTGTCAATGATCCGACCCTTCCTCTTGATTCGCTCAGGTGGAGTAGCAGCAGAAGGACGAGGAATTTCTGTAGGTTCTACAGGGAGATGTGACGAGTCCTGGAGGATGATCATGGAGCGAGCTTTCTTTTGTCTTTCGATGTGTGTAGCCTGCCGCTGGGCAGCCTCGTAAGGCAGGTCCAAGGAGGAGGGCTTGAAGCTTGAGCGTCCTCCAGGCTCATGGCCCTGACTTTGGGTCCTGGATGGGGGAGGAGGAGGGCAGAAGGCCGGGGGAGGACCAGTGTCTAGGTAGTAAGGGGGAGGAGGTGGTGCCGTTTGTGGAGGTGGGGGAATGGGATGAGGCTGCGAGTGGTCTCGCAGGGTGTCTGTCATAGAGGAACTGCGGGGAAATCGATGCTCAGCTGCTAGAGCAGAAAGCCGATCCTCTTCAGTGGCACCTGATGAGGCAGAGCAAAGCACAGAGCGTGTGGTGATGGGGAGTAAACTCATAACTTAACCCTACCACTTCATACCAGTCTATCAGGTCTACAGGCAGGTCATGCAATTCTGTTCATTCACACAACAATTAATCGAACATAGACTTAATGAGAGTACTGGATACAGGCTGACCATATAAAAGATGTATGTGTGTACAGTTTCCAAACTCTTTGGATTATCTGGTATTCTAAGTTATTTTATTCATCATCTAAGTATAATAGGTTGCATACAGACCCACTTATTTCTAAAATGCTATGTGTAGGTGATTTATGAGTTTTTGTGGCACTCAATATTTACCTAGATTTTGTGCTTTTCCAATTCACTGTGAGAAGGTTTTGTGCTTTTATTGGAACACTGTATAAGTAAAGTGGATGAATTCACCTCCACCTTTCACTGCAGCTTATTGTCCATTATCAATTATATAACCTCACTGCTGCTGAAATACTTTTATTCTTGTACCTCAGTGATCGTCATCCCCTTGATCACTTTGTGTAATAGTCACAAAGTGCTTCATAAAACTGATATCTGTTCTAGAGTGGAATTTTACATTCTTGATTCACCCTTCCCACAAACACAGCAGAAACAGACCGCCTAATCTAATTTTATAATTGTCATGCCCCTTTAGTAAAGAGTGAGTTTGGAAAATAATATAGAAATTATTTGCTGCATATTGCCTGTTGTACTTAACACACATTTCTTTGATAATCTCAGATCTCTCTCTTGCGACACTCTCTTATCTCACTTATTGCAGTCTTGCCCTATAATATTCATATGACTGCCTCAACAACACAAAGGCTAAAATTCTTTAGTAATTCCTAATGATTCTGTATGCCTTGGCGGTTCCTTCTATCTTAGTGAACATTCTGCCTTTACATTTTGGCTTTAGAGTCATCTTAGTTGTGAACCACTGTAATAAATCCTCACCACCTTACTAAAAAGAAAATGATGTTTTATAAGTCAAAACAGATCAAGTATGAATGAAGTGAAGATTTGTCAACTCCTGACTTCAATGAGCTACAGGTTATTGATATATTTTGTCTAACTGAGATCAATTTCCTACATTTTATAAAAGAATATTGTCATGGGTCTTCTGCCACTGTATCCACTTTTATGGAAAATCCATTATTACGAATATCAAAAAAGCACATTTTGTGTCTCCTGTCAAGTTAGCTTGACAGGAGAACAAGCAGCTTTGTCATCTGTATAAACTATTTGTTGTACTGCTGACTATAGGCTAGTGAGTTTAGTGACACAAAACATAATAAAGCCTTCCGGTTATTTCATATTCTCTATGTTAGCTACTTACAAGTATATTGTACATAAGATACACTATCATTCACCTTATTTGAATATGTACAGGATGGGTGATTGTTTTACCAAAAGACTTGGTCCTGGACATCCCCCTTGGTAGTGGTATGTGGCCTTGCTCTATACCTGGGTGAAGACCACCATGTAGAGTCATCCCTTGTCGCTCAAACAGTGACTGCAGCACAGAAAAATAAGAATTCACTGAGTTAAAGGAATCTGGTTTGATATTTCTGAAGGTTTCACAGTGACACATGAACTGTTGTCCTGTATGTTGTTTGCCCCCGATGCTTTGAATGAGATGTGACAGAGAAAGAGCTTGAACGTATGCCAGCTTTAAACTCACACTGATCTCTGCTGGTGTTATTCTCCTGCTGGTAGGTCGTTGTTTGACAGTGGCTGTTCTGTACTCGGCCTCTGAGGGCTGTGAACGCAGCATGGACTCCTGGGATGCCAACATCTCATCTAGTCTCTCTGTTGGGAAGGATATGAGCCGCAACTAAATAGCCAGACATACATAGACCAGAATAACACTGTGTCTGTGTCATCATTTCCAACACCGTTACCAGTAAAGAATGGAAACTGTGGTTACAAAAGCAAATTGGAGCCGTATACAATGTGAGGTCTATAGTTTTGTACAAAATTTACTGAAATTACTGCACTTTCTGATCAATTACAGGTGAGCACAAAGCCACAGAAAGGAACAAAGGTTGAAAAAGAATGTAAGACTTCAGTATTCTGCTAACAATAATGGTTAATAACCATTTTCTATGGCAGACAGCCTGATATTAACAGATGTATATTGTGTCTCTCCTCAAACTTACCTCCTCTTCTCCTTCGAGCGGAAGCTTAGTGAGAAAAAGACAAAGTTGGCAGAGGAGGAAATATTACAAGAACAAGCCAACAGAAGTCAGTATCCTCAAAGGTCTGAGTTTGAATGAAACAGGGAAACATGCATGCAAAGGCAGCAGAAAAGAAGGAGGAGAGTATAGACTCAGTAAAGTAGTGAGCTGCCACTCACCCAGTTCTTCTAGTTCAGCGGTCATGGACTTAGAGCGCAGTGTCAGGGTGGTACTGGGAGCTCTCTTGGGTGGCGGGGGAGCTGTGGAGAGAAGGCATGGTGTTGAGGATGATGTCGAGGGGGATGAAAATCCTTTGGCTTTGCGGCTCAGAGCCCTCCTGGCTTCCCCGAGACGGCCAACCCATCCCGTCTTCACAGCTTTGATCTGGTTGAAGTCAGACGAGCTGGACGGCTCGCACTTAGCCCGGACCTTGTTCAGGCTACGACTGGAGCCCAGCTTCTTCATGTTTTGCTCTGTGTTGGTCCGGTGGCTTCTCAATTCGTCAGTCTGTCTCCGAGACTTTCAGTTCTTTAGTTTTTGTGCTGCAAGTATTCCTCGTTGTTGAGGAGCCATGGGGCAGTAAATGTAGAGCTCAGTCTTTTCTGTAACATCCTTGGCATTCTGAATACTCCCATTACACCCAGAACAACACAGTTTGTCCACCACAACATGCACAACGAGTAAAAGGAGAGTGGCAAGGAGAGGCAGAGAGTCGTCCATCTTACTTTTAATACGCTGCCTGTCTGGAATTTAGCAGGTGTGATTCAGGCAGAAAAACCCCCCGATACACTTGTGCACACACACACACACACACACACACACACACACACACACACACACACACACACACACACACACACACACACACACACACACACACACACACACACACACACACAAGCATGTCCTCCCACATGCAGGACCACATGCAGATCCACGGAAAAAAATCCTTCATGAAGGACATAATGACATGTGGGCTCCCAGACGAAGAGATGATAAATTCAACAACTAGGAAAGACGATGCGCTGCAGACTTTATAGCACAAAGCTTGTGGGAGCCTCCCTATCCTACCGTACACACACAGCAAGTAGGCTGTTATCCACCCTATATCAGCTGCAAACGTTAACTACAGAGTTACTGGAGTAAAGCAGGTCAAACTGAACACTATAATACGCTATAAGCAAACCATATATTCAAGCACGTTTAGTCTGCAGTAAAACAGAATAGTACGTTATAGATTCGCAATCACATGCAGCAGCCGTCTCCACTTGATTGTTTAAAGAAGCCCAAGTTCCCCAGCAGTACCCTGCAGTACAAACACACCAGATCGCTCTAGCTGAAACAGCCCCGCTAGCACTCCATGCACCACTGTAGAGCGACACAACGCTGAATCCCACAGTGCCCAGTGCTTCCTGGAGCCCAACTATCCTGCTGCCGTCAGCACCTGCAGATCTAATGTACATACGCCGTCCTAGGTACAGTCCATAACAAACATCTTCTGTGCCTCACCAGTCTGCACATTCTGGTACAGTAGCAGGGAGCAGAGATGGAGGAGGATGGAGAAGGAGAGAGGAACAGAGACAGAGTCAGAGGGAGAGAGAGATCCTTTTGCTGTAATGTAATGCTTAATTCAAACATGCAGTGTAGTCACCATGGCAACGGTGGCAGTAGTGAGGCCTTGCACAGTGCAGGGAATGACTAGATCGTATGTGTGTTTGGCCGTGTGACCAAGTGCATGTTTTTCAGCATGCATGTGTGCATTTGTGCAATGGTGCAGAGCTGAGTCTGGGCTGAGAGGAGCAGTGCAGGTGCAGAGGGTGTTGCAACACACACAGGGTGTGATGGAAGACTGACACGGAGTCTGGAACAGGCGTGAATCCTGTTCTCTCTCATCTCTAAAAGGTTGTCCACACCTGCGTGTACTGAACATCAGCCGTTAAAACCATCTGCCCATTTGACTCCCAGTTAAATGGAAGCACAACAAAAAAAATATCTGTGGTTTCAACAGATACGACACATGCAGAAATCAGCCAAGCTACAAGAGAGAACAGCACAAATAATTCAGGCGAAAGGAAAAGGATGTAAAAGCTTCCAGCTTCATCAGCCAAACAAAAAACTTCTTCATACTTTTTCAAACGAGTCCATGATTTTTTTAATCTACAAAAAAATATTAACACCACGTCCACTGACAGGAACACTTTGTTAACACAAACAGTTTCACAGATTGTGGAAACAATATGCTTCTTTGAATACTAACTGAAAACCTAGTAAAGAGTTTCTTTAGTTAATGGATTGATTGTGTTTATAAATAATCATAGAGACAGTGAAAGAATCCTTAATGACACCAGGCATGAGGTCTGAAAAAAAACAGTATCTCACCCTAAAATTTAAATTTTAAAATGCTGCGGCATAAAAGACATTCTGGTCACTACAGGTCAGACATTCAACGCCCTAGAACTGTAAATCCCAAATGTTTTCACAGCATCAAATAAATCAATGCCAAACCATTTTTTTAATCTGTTCTTTGTTTTTGGTGCCTCGTTGAAAGGGATAATAAAAGTGATGCACAGTGATGACTCGATGGTTATTATACACTTAGTTAATCGGTTGTCAAGACATCTTGTATACTCTTTAAAATACATAGAGAGTGACTGTTTGGTTTGTGATGTGATGTGATGTGTTGATTCATGTTTTAGATTCAAGGTTCACTTTAACAGGAAGCAAAGTGTGTTCAGCCTTCGCTTTTCATTCACTACAGGTTCTAGTGTTACCAGCACCGGTGAAACATGATGAGGTAGAGCTGTCTTTTTATTTGTCCAAATGCAGAAGCACCTCCAAAGTGCCCTGATTAAATTATTTCCCTGTCTATTTAATCTGTACAAACAACTCAATTGCAAAAAAAAATTCTATTCTTTCTTCAACAAGACTTTTTGTGGTGAACTTTATCTTTGTCAGAACCAGTAACTGAGAGCAGAGACCCAGAGTCCACACTGGTTGCCTGGCAACTGGTTAGAGCCGAGAAATAGTTACAGGGTAAGCACATAACCCCCCATAAACAGTAAAATATCATTTGTTTATTCAAGTCTTTAAAACATTATAAGAACATTATGGCTTGAGTTTTTGACATTTGGTTCAAGGCTCAAAATCAAAATCAATCTTCAGTTAAGATTTGTTCCGCAGTATTTGTTAAATCGTGTTGCTACTACTACTAAGTACTAAGTAATAAGTAATACTAAACCTTAAATAGCTAGAAAATGATGACTAAAGACTAGATACGACACGCTTAACCCTGGAGGTACTGCACATAATAAGATACAAAAAAAACATGGATGAGTGCGAGACAGACAGACAAACAGGTGGAGAACGAGGAAGACACAGATTAGGAGATACCATACGGCCCCGAGTAGCAGGATTTAGTTGATTCAGTACAGTCACAGTGAAACTAGGTCAAACCCAATTATCACTGTGTCTGTGTCTCAATAATCCCAAAGGAGGTGCACACACTACTCTGCCACACACAAACACAGACAATTGCAGTGTAAAAAGTCCTGGGGTCATAGTACCAGGACTGTGTGGGAGCTGAGTAATGGCGAGCTGTGGTTGACATGGAAACCAGATGAATTAAAAGCAAGGAAATGTGGTAGATATTTCTTTGACAAAGGAATTGTACAGCACAAAGTTTACTATGTCCTCTGTCCAGCAAAGCCAACAAACACTTCTCCACCACATATAGAAAGCTCATAAATGTATGACTAAGACATCTACAGTAATGAGAGATTTCATGCACCATGTTAAACCACTATGAGCCATCAATACACCATTACTAATAAATCCTTAATATATAATTAGTAGAGCATGTTCCATTTCAATTATTGCAAATGCATGTATTTACCAAAAACTGAGACTTTAACAATCCTCATACGACATTGATTTAACAGGACAGGTTGAAATGTGTTAGCCGGAACTTCTAAACAACGAGGATGTGCTTTTCCCTTCTACTCATGGTTACCTTTCTTGCGAACGACTTCCTCTGACTCAGGTTTGCGTGTGACTGACACCACCTTCATCAGCAGCCTGTTGCCACCTTGCCGGATCAAGGACACCACCTGCTTATGGCCCACTTTCACTACATTCACCCCGTTGACCTAGAGGAAAACACACACACATAGAACTATAGAGGCTGCTCCTCATGCAAAACACCATGGTTTATTTTAAAGAAATACTTTTTTATTGGTCGCTAATATTCACTAATTTCAACTAACTCTTGCAATACAAAATGTCACATTTTTTCAAGGCCATTACGCATTTTCTTAATTACCTCGATGAGGAAGTCTCCTGTCCTAAGACCCGCCCACCAGGCCACTCCCTCCACATCCACAGACTCCAGGTACTGCAGAGCAGGAAACGCAGGCGTTGGGGTGAACTCCTCAATTGGAGTCTCAGCTGAGAAAAATCACAGAGAACACCCAGATATCTTACATTTAACTAAAAATGTTTCTCCTTTTGTTTTGCCACTTTGAAGCTACGACAAGATCACAAGCAGAACATGTTTTAGAAGCTGCCTAGAATATTTGAAAAATGCAGCCATTTGCTTTAAATCTTTCCCCCATGAATTTCTTAACAGACATTAAATAATTTTTCATGATTATTTCTTAGCTTTACTTAAAGTAGATTTATTATGCTTCACTTCAAGACGCATACGAACACCCTCACACACGCACAAGCACACAAAGACACTCTGTTAAGTGTTACCACAAACTCCATTTAATCTTGGAACAAATCCAACTAAATCACTGACACATGAGGTCTTTCAGAGAATCACTAAGTGAACTGCAATGTGTGCATTTAAAGGCACTGTGGAGTAAAAGCCCGAGTGAGTAAAGGGAGCATGGTGGTCCAAGAACCATGGTACTGTGGTGGAGCAGTAAAACACACTCACTCAGAATTCTGGCAAAGTGCCTGAGACAGGTTGCCACGGTAACCAGCCCAAGCAGGGAGCTGGCCCATGCATGGGTGAAATGTATTTGCTGGAGATGAGTAGGGACGTGATTTCAGTTGACATGTGGACGATAGAAAAGCGACTGCATAAATATTTGGAGAGAATAACGCACAGGATGTGAAGGAGTACAGCAGAAAGGAACAAAAACAAGGACACGCAGCAACACGATGAGAAAAAAAAAAAAAACGGCAGGAGAGGAAAGAGGAGGGTGTCTCTACTAAAGCTGAACACCATGTGTGAGGAACAGATGGGACAGCTAGCTGACAGCTCAGCCAAGGATGACGCCACCAAAGGGGCTACGTGCACTCACACGCACACAACCATGCGGGCGTGTGTGCACAGGCACGCACACACACGGCACGAGTGCATCTGAGTATACAAACGCTGTTGACCAAAGCTGGCCGTGCTGTTGACTCAGTAGCGGCACAGGCTGAGCTGCACTCGGTGACTCAGATCAACAAATTCCTCTTACATCAACACTCGCGCACGCAGTGAAGGCAGTGAATGTTTAGGTCAAATGTGTGTTTGTGTGTGTATCTCACCTTTGGCTCCGCGGAGGACAAAGCCAAACCCTTCATTTTCCTTCTTCTGTAAAACAGCATTTTTCTCCTCTATGATATAGTCACTGTGGAGGAGATAATGGAGGGAGAGCAGGTATGAATCCAACACCATCCTCACTAACACAAAGAGAGAGCGCAGGAGAGTAAAGAGGGTCAGTCAAAGGGGCTTGAGTGGGAGGAGATGGAGGCACACACCCAACCCCCCCCCCAACCACACACACACACACACACACACACACACACACACACACACACACACACACACACACACACACACACACACACACACACACACACAGGTAAGAAAAAGGGTGAGAGAGTCCTTATGCTTAAAGCTAGATAAAGCCCAAGAGTGAATCAATCTTCTAGCTGATCCTTCAGATGAGACTGAAGCTGAGGAGGGTGATGAGGACTTGATGAGGCTAGAGAAAATGACAGAAATGTCTTTGATGTGATATTATCCCTGAATAACTGTAGAGGAACCAAAACGAGGGCACTTAATCACCGTCTGCTTCTTCTAGGTGTTTAGGAGTGGAGACTGTTAGACGGCTAGAGTCAAAACCAGCGCAAAGTCAGTAAAGCAGCCTTTAAAATTAAAGCAAATATTAGTTTAATGGATTCTAAACAGACAGACTGTAAAATATTCATATTCATATACAGCCTGTATATCTTAGCCACACAACAGGAATTCTGTTCTAATAGTATTATAATAATAATCATTATTATTTACCTTCATAGTAATTAACTCCCTGTCACCCTACCTCAAGTGTTCAGGCTGTAACTCAGTCGATCGTCTGCATTAGTTCTACTTCATCCTCTCAGACTTACCCAGCAGACACAGAGCTCCTGCTGTCGGAGCCACGAGACCCATAACAGACCTTTCTGCAGGATGGAGGTCAAACATTTGGTTTCATAGAACGCTACCTACCCACTTCTTCTTTAATTATGCATAATTATGCACCGAATATAAATGCTGGCTAAGACCTACTGTATCGAAATACTTGTATTGAGTGTGCTTTCATCTCAGCTTTGTGCTTGAATGTTGTTTTAATGCAATGCGCTTACAGTCCAAACTGTCCAATCTGCCTACACACCTAATATATTAGAGGAATTATTATTCAAAATAGCGAATAACTATAAAAATACTGTATTTCTCATCATGCCACATCAACCTGATGTGTACTTGTTATGTTTGTATTCAGAAAGTCTTACAGCTTTGTGCATCTGCTGAAACAGTTATTTTGCGTAGTGTTCATTTTTGCTTAGCAACATGGATATGAATTATTTTCTGCTGTTGCTAGGTCTAAATGTAGTCGCTATCACTTCTAAACAAAACTATATAGAGTAAGCCATAGGTTCCATGTATTGTGTGTAACTATCTCAGGGTGGAGTCTGTAGTAACGGTCCTTCCAACAACCAGGAGCTCTAGTGACACAGCTGACATTTAATCCAATTAAAACACAGAATGGAAGAACCTGGCATTTTGAAAAATATAAAAAAAGAAAGTGCAAGGATATGATGTGTCCTCTGTCTGAAACTGACTTTTTTTGCATTACAACAAAAGCCTCTAACATGCTTCTTCCCTCTTCACTAACAAATCTAGTTTAGAGAAAGTGAAGAAAAATCCTTTCCACATGAATGTCAACTCAAGGCTGGAGGTAGTGAGAACTTGGAAGGAGACTCAAACCAGTAAGAGATTTATTAGAAATATATATAATATAATAATAATATAATATATATAATAATCCTAAAAAAAAATCCTAAAAGGCATGTGACCAGAGAATAGAATCATGTACACTTTTCCACACACGTGCCTGTAACAGAACCTCACACTAACAGTTATGCAAAACTGTACATGATGTTAGGACTGGGTGCACTGGCAGTGTGTCATCTTTAGGTGGCAGCAGCTCCAAAGCTCTTAAGCCGCTTTTCACATTTACTTTAATGCACTATGTCAAAATAATGCATTAAAAGGTACACATGTATACACAGACGGTGCATGGGGCTGTACCTGTACGAGGTGAAGTTGTCGTAGGATCCCACAGTGTAGTGTCTGAACAGTCTCTTTGTGCGGTCTTCCCGAGTCTCTGCAAAACAGAATACATGCTGTACAGTGACTTCCACATTATATTATTATGCAGACCCACGAACTGTAAAATGTCTATGAAAATGAATAAATGCTTCACATTAAAACATTGTGTTTAGTACATGAGCCGATCTAGAAATTGCCAGGAATGCACGTTAGATATGATGAAGTAAGGACACAATATGATCATTATCCGATTCAAAATAATCTAAAGCTGGTCTAAAGAAGCTGGTTTGAAGAGGTTTCTGTCACACTCTACTGTCAGTTGTCTAATAAAAGCGATGCATCAGCTGTTTGAGATGTCCTGTATATGTGAGAGAGGGGCATGTAACGATGGCAAAGGGGAACAGATCAAAGCAGGTGAGCAGAGTTGAAGTGGTTGGCATCCTCAAATCCACTTTAGCCTGTCCATCTGACTGTGTGTGATTGATAGACTGTCAGCTGAGAACAACTTCAAGCGTTGATGACTGCATTAACTGACACTTGACAGTGCAACAGAAAAAAAACCGACTGTATTTTCAGCTGCTTTGACCCTTACAGCCAACGCTCTTTAGCTTTTACCTCTCTGCTTGTTTTGTTCATTTGTCTGTTGTAATTCTGTTTTTATTTTCCTCATCCTCCAGGAGCATTACAGTGTGAATCTTAGAATCTTAATTTCTCTGACTGTTAGATGTTAATTTCTTTCTCGAGCTGAAAAAAGAAGCCAAATTGTTTTATACGTGGTCTAACATTTGGACCCATTACATGAAAATGAATATTATACACTGATCAAAAGTGTGTGGGTATCACAAAGTTTGGCGATATGATTAGAGAATGAGTCATTACTGAAGTTACACACAAGTGTGCACACAAGCAAAGGCACGCACACGCATGTGTCAAATGCGTTAAAGGACAAAAGAAAAACTGAATCAGCCAAAATGCTAAATAATTTTGGGACTTGCTTAGTGCAAATATGCACATTGACAGTGTTTGGTATGAGAGTGGAGTGGTGTGTGTGTGTGTGTGTGTGTGTGTGTGTGTGTGTGTGTGTGTGTGTGTGTGTGTGTGTGTGTGTGATATAAAGAAAGAAAAAGATAGATGGAAGTGGAGTTGAGGTTATCTCTGCTATTAGGGTCCTGCCTTTAGATGCTCCTGGGCTGTACAAAATAGATGACACTTGTGATGAATGAGCTGAATTTCACACTCTTGGACTCCATCTGCTATAGGACACACACACACACACACACACACACACACACACACACACACACACACACACACACACACACACACACACACACATACACACACACACACACACACACACACTACACACACACACACACACACACACACACACACACACACACACACACACACACACACACACACTGTGTTTTTTCCTAGCCCCTTACCTTAATCCTAACCATCACAACTGAAGGCAAACGTCACATCTTCTAATTCGAACCAAACCTCAATTCTAACCTCAGCCCTAAAATTACATCTTGACCATAAAAACATAAAAAGATCTTTAAACTTGTGGGGACCGGCCAAATGTACCCATGTTGTTGACATGGCCTCACCTTGACAGGAAAAACATGGCTTTTGCTCCCGTCAAAGGAAAAACAACACACACACACACACACACACACACACACACACACACACACACACACACACACACACACACACACACACACACACACACACACACACACACACACACACACACACACACAGGAAATTCACTATATGTAAAGGCTGTTGTTAAATTGACAAACATTATGATAAAAGTTTACAAGAATCCTTATTTATGTGAAACGTAAAATATAATTATATATATATTTTATTTCTTTAATGTCTGTTCCACCTTGCGGCAGCAGTTTAGCATACTGTAAGATGGGTGTGAGTTTGTGTCATTTTAACATCTGGGCTGTCAAAAGTGAAAATGAAAATATGAGTGAAAATGAGAATATGCTTGGGCAATTGTGAACCTACAGTATTTGTGCTACTTGGTATTTCATTTTATATCATTAAATAAATATATGAAACATTTAGTTCCTGTCTCCAGTATTTAAGATCAAAAGTACAAACAAATAAAAAATATAAAATCACTAAATACTAGAACAAGCACAACAGTATCATATTAAGAGAGAGGCAACAAAAAGAAGAGTGCACAAGAAGGCGGCCTTGAATGTGAGACATTTGGAGAAAAGGGCATTTTCATTAAACAGAAGATGCAGCATCTAATGATAGAAACACAGATGGAAGTAACACAAACATGCTTCTTTAATAGCTCCTCGGGCTGTCTGCGCATAAATAATTGATCCACATCACAGTTCATCTGGCAGTGTGTTAAACTAACTATCTAAAATCTGATTAGCCAAATATGTTAAAGTACTACAATGATAAACATCCTCAGCCACAACTGCCTTGAGGTGAACTGTGCTGCTACAAACTTCAAGTGTTCACTTCTTAGGAAAACAGATTTCTTTAAATGCATTTATTTTTATAAGACTGAGCATCTCACATTTTTAATATTAAGGCTTTTTAATTTACTGCAAAAACTAAGATTTCTATCCCTGTAAAAAATGTAAAATGTAATGTAAAAATGTAAAAAATGGTTTTCCATTTCACATAACTAGAAACTATTTGCAGACTTTCTTTTGTATTAAAAAATGCAACAATAACTATTACCGTAACTATACAGTGCATTTTTTTACTTTTAGAGGTTCAAATGCTTTTATCTCTTGATCTAGAAACCGTTTTCACCTCTGATTGAACGGCTTCTATTTGTCATTGAAAAGTTTTGTGTTCATCAACTCATCCATAAAAATTGTGAGAATTGAAGCTGTGTCTGCAATAACTGTGGAATCATGTGTTACGGATCAGATGAAAGTATATTGACCACATAAGATTTTATGTCATGGTCTAACGCAGCAGCTCTTCCTGGCACCATGTTAAGTGTGTTATATACCTCAGCGTTCTGCAGTAAACGTCCATGTGTTAGCCCACAGCGGTTCTCCATTACCGACAAATTGTTACACCTTCACTCTCCTTGTCTGAAGGACATGAGAGCCACATCTGTCTCTCTGTCTCCCCAACACATGCACAGCCTCTCTGAACCCGGCTGAATGAGAATTAACCTATGCTGCTTTGCTACTGATAAGAGCTGCACACACACACACACACACACACACACACACACACACACACACACACACACACACACGCTCTCTGTCTTATCAAGTGAGCTTCATTGACTTTTTAATTTTTGCCTTCCACACGCTCTCCTTTCCCCTTGTTCCTTTTCTCCTTCTCCCTCTCTGTGCCTCCTCAGTCATGTTGTGTATGTTAATCTCCTGAACAACGTGGATAGAAGACGAAGCAGGGGGTGTAGTAAACTGCGGGGAACCACTACACCTTGAATGCTAAAACACTTTAAATTAATCCAAACAATGCTGGTGTAACAGCTTCCCAAGACCCACACAAGCTGTGAGAGATCCATCTGGTGAAGGGAAATAAAGACGAACTCGCAGCCTCTGTCTCTCCCTTTTGTGCAGTGAGACAAACATAGCACCTGTCATTCCACAGATCCAAGTGGACTCAAGGCTACCCATGCTCCACAAAGCACTGGAGATAAGTGTTTTCATTGTCTTTATCTTCTTCCATCATTTCATGCTCCTACCGTACATGTATGCCCATCCTTTTATTTCTCGTCTCTACTAAACAATTACTGGATAAGAATTTTATTTTTTTTTCTTTGTACACAGTTATTATACACTGTTATGATGCACCACCAAATATTTTTCTCAGCCAATTTGTCTTCAAACATGAGCATAATATAATGAATGTGAGGTGATAGTTAAGCGGGGAGGTAGGAGTGTCAGAACAAAAGGAGAACGATGAAAAAACTAAAAACACACAAACAATATTTGAGTGGGAAGATGGGGAGGAGAGATTAAACAGACGAGTGAGAGGGAGACAAAACAGAGGGAGTGGGGAGGTAAAGGACAGTATAAACAGGTTGAAAGAATAGCCTGTATCTTTCTAACCTGTCACCATTAAAAAACAACTCACTGACAAAAGGTTTTATTAAAGTTGTAGATAAATCCTATTCTTGACGCATTGTGAACTATTTATTGTATTGTTAGTGTGGAAATCTTCCTTTTTGCCCTCATTTTAATAAAGGTGTCAAATGAAATGAGGACAGACTAAGGAAACAAAACTGCAAGTACAGTAAAAGACATTTGTTATGGTTTGAATAGCTTTGCATTAAATCTTAAGATGAGATCTAATATTAACAGTCATGGCAAAAAATAAATTGTAAAAAGCTAAGCTGTATTCCATAGACCCTGTACTGTATGTTAAAATGATAGATTGCTTTTACTTTCCTGCTTCACCTAAAACATGCAAAGATGAGTAAAATGACCCAAAGGAAAAGCTACTTACAGTAGATGATAAAACCTTCAATTGTCAACAAGGTGGACATTAAAAAGCGAAATACTTTATAACTGTAATAATATATATATATATATTATATATATATTATATATATATATATATATATATATATAATATATATATCTATATATATATAATATATATATAGATATATATATATCTATTATATATATATATCTAATATATATATATATCTATATATATATAGCTATATATCATCTCTCTATATATACTAAATATATATATATATATATATACAGCCATTACTGCATGTGCTATGACACCTAGCAAACACCCTCCACTTCTCCCGCAAAAACTGAATGTTTCAGACAAAGACTGTAGTTTACTACAGTACATGTCATCTAATGCTCAAATAAAAGGTAAAGAAGGCTATTTTATGTTTTATGTTAACAACGTTTTACCATTGAAAGCTATTTTACTACACGGTAGCTGCCTAGTCAGGTGCTAATGACAGAACATGTCAGAGTGACTTACCCCAATACAGTTGGTGACATTTGGAGTTGGGTTGCTCTGCCTTCACCACTGTTACCACTCCATCTATCCTGCTACACATCACAGGCAGATCCGACACCAACACAGGACAACAGTCCATTGTTCCGGCTGGTGGTTGTCCTTTAACCCCTCCCCTGGTCTGTCCTCCAGCTTGTATCAGTGATGAGAGCTGGGCCACGCCGCCTCCTCATCCTCACTATGAGATTATTAAAAGCTATCCAGAAATGTCCATTTTGAGCAGCCAGCTTTTCAAAAGATTTTAACACCGTTTTCACAAAGGACGCGATTGCTGGTCCCATTCCGTTTCAGCTTCCAGCCTATGTTTTGCATGTTTGCTCCTCTGGTTTCCTTCTTTGTCTTTCTGCCTTCTCCTCAGTATTGCCAGTTTGATTTCTTCCTTCACAGAGCTTGTTGTTACCGTGTATCAGAGGCAGAGACCAACGCCTATAAATACCTCAGCTTTGTTAGAGTGGAAGGACATACGCGTAGTCTAGCGAAGGGAGGATAACGCGTAGATGTGCTCAGTACAGGAACAAACGCATCCAACAGTGAATCCTGGCCATCAGTGGTGACTGACTATCAGGACATATAATCAGGTGCTTCCTGCTTAAAGAGCAAGCATTTTGTGGATCCAGTGGATCCACAGAATGATGCAGTAAGCCTGCAGATTCCTTTAAGAGCTACAGGTAAACACGCTGTGGAGGAGCAGCCATGGCAGTGTGAAACAGGCTTTCAGTGAGAAATGCAGCAGCCTGCGTGTGTAGACGCTCGTTTATTCGTGCGTCTGACCTGATGTCATCCAGCGCGGCCCCTGTCAAACGTGATATGTCTCTGCTCCACTGTGAGGCCTGATTCAGCTGTGATTTATTGTTCTAATAGCATTGCCATCTATTATGATTTGATATGGACCTGTCCTCCAGTGAGTGAGAAACGACGGGGCCGGATCGACCGAACCTATGATGAAAAGTAGAGATAGTGGCCATCTCTTGGCTGCAGCAAACAATGCTCACATCTCGTGACATGTCACTGCAGAGGTGCTTTTTCCCCCCAGCCGGACTCCTCTTGAACCGTCAGTCCGTAACACTGACTCAGCTAAACCTTAATGCCAAAAACATGTCTTCCAACCAGTGGTTTACTCTCTCTCTCCCCCTCTTGCTCCGCCTTTCTAATAAGATGGATTAGTTGGCTATGCTAATCTATCTGCTGACTCCACACAGAATAATTGAGGCGCGTGCGTGTGCACACACGCGTAAGACAGCCCGTCCATTTGCATGCCCATGCACATGCAGTTCACTGTGGTGTCAGCATTTGCATACTCACTTTGCATTTACAAGTTGCCACTAGAGAGTTACGAATTGAACTCACTATCTACTTGATTTACAATCTGGGTCTGTACTGACTAATTTACGGCATCTGAGAGAACCTAACTGAGAGCAGTTTGTCATTGAAAGGTAATTGCTTTTCTGTTGGCAATTTTTATGCACTTGCTCAAATTACCCCCTGAAAACATTAAAACTATGACTGAATAAATCTGAACAATAAGGTGTAAAATACAGAATTGATGCTTTGGGAGTCTATTAACAGCAAAGGGCAAGAAAGAGGACACACTGGGGATGAAAGCAATATTTGTGCTCTTTATACTTAAATTAGATTTGTTGCATACCGGTTATATTAAATTTGTCAGGCACACGTTACTTACCAAAGCACAACAACCCCTCTACCAAATGCATGTACGAAATCTAAAAGGGTTCAAACTAACACAGGGCAATTAAAAGTGACTTCCTGTCTCTTCAGAGAGAAGAGGTTTCATAAAAAAAAGAGGTGTCACCAACATGTCTACAGTTTGAATGCCTTTTATGAACATGAAAGTAGATTCAAAAATTTGTATGAGGGTGAAGAATTTGGTTGGTAATTAGCAAAACACTAACATGCACGGAAGCTCACGGTAGCATAACTATCACTTCACTACCACACTATCACACAGTATGTAAAAGGAGAATAAAATGGAAAAAAAAAGAAGCAGCGATGTAGTTTTCACCGTATGACTTCCTGAGCGATTTCTTCACCCATCCATCTAGCCCTCTTTTACGCCCTACCCCTCAAGTTGCTCGGCCCACGTCAGCCTCAGCTGCAGCAGCGATGCTGATGTTTAAGCATTCTAAGTGAGTGCAGAAACACTCCAAAACTTCTTAATGGGCTGGCTAAAAATAGCTCGGGATGGATCTGACTGGGCTGATTCATGCGGCTGTGAGTCATTCAACTCCGCTGTGGTGTGAGGAGAGAGAGAGAGAGCCAGGCAATTGAGTGAGCTCGCACAAAGGGAAAAGAAAAAAAGTTTGCATGCTTGTTAAAATATAAAAATGCTTATCCCATCACAGAGGGAAAACTGGCATTAATAGGCTGAGTGTCTCAGTGTGTATACTTATATAGACATCTGAGGGCCGCAGGGTCCACTCAGAAAAATAAAGGCTAAAATATTAGCGCTAGTAAAAATGGATTGCTGATTCACATACTGTAAGATTATTATATAAGAAGATTCATATGCCCGTGCATATGAATCTTCTACTGTATATTGGCACATTCTGATTGCTTAGAGGGGAGACAGGGGTGGGCCTGGTGTCTTCAGCTGGAGCTGTAGCCATGTGAAATCCCAACATATTGTAGATTAATTGTGCTACTGCTCAAAATAGGTGGCCCCTGGCAATTTGGTAGCATCATTAGAAAGGGAAGAGCAGTTTATACTTACTACTGTCTCCCCTCCATTACTGCAGATAAACATCTGCCATTAACCTCCTCCACATACAAGCCAGCAGCGAACTCGTGTGTGGGTATCAAGGGAGTGGGGTGAAGATTTTCCAGAGCATTACTGTGGCTTTCAATTACAAGTTTTTGTATGAAAACAATAACAACCTACTGATAATATTTGTTTAGCAAAAATGAAGCCTAAACAACATTTGGGCAATAAGTGCTTTAAGGAGAATTAGGAGGACACTAGCAGGTAGTTTGCTAGTCTGGGGAGTTCAGGTTCGTGTTAACACAATGCCAAGACGGAACGCAATGGTAACAGATTAGACAATTGTTGCTGCCGCACATCAGTGTGGACAGGCTTCTGAAATTTGTGTTGGATGGGTAACAATTTGAGATCCGGGCACCTTGCAGCTATTGAGTTGACCTCAGACACCTCTCACATAGCAGGGTATATTAGAGGAAGGCGTAATGTCATCTGTTCAAGAGCTAAAGCTTTGTAGAAACTGGGTCCTGTGACAAGACAATGATCGGAAGCACGCTAGTACATTTACATCACAATGACACTGGTGCTGGGCCAGGACCTTAAGGGAGCTTTGCATCCCAAAAAAGCAAATGTCTAAACCCAGTGTGACAGACCAACAAAATTATTATCTGAGGTTATTGTTCCTGAAGGTGGATCTCCATGCTGTTAAATTCTTTCTGGCTTCATTTGTGTTTGTGCAGACAGCAGAGTTCTATTTTTATAGACCACTAAAATGATTTATAATAATGTAATTAACGCAGACATTCTCAGCACACAAAGGCATATTAACTATTTGCCCACAGCAGCAGCTCGGACAAATGGCTACATCACTCACTGTACTTCTAATGAACTCAATCAATAGTCTTTGCCCCTTGCCCTCATTTCCTTCATCCGTCGCTTTACTGTCCTCCTGTTACATCACTTTTCTTTTTTCTCTGCCTGTAGCATCTACATTTTACATTTGACTTTTTCCTTCTCTGTGTCCTCGAGCACTGGTTACAGATAAACCGCTGGCCTCAAGTGGCTTAAGTAGCTGTTCATGCTGAGAAAGATAAGAGCTGTGTGGTGACGGGTAATGACCACAAGTCAATGATGTTTAAGCTGTGTCTGCTTTAGATGCTTACTTGCTTTCATTGTTTCAGTCTTTAATCCTCTGTGTCCATTGCCTCTTAGCCAGTGTGCCCATACCATATTAATATTATTATTATTTCAACTCCAAGTATCAAAACAGAATCTACATGTTTAAGATCATTTATTTTGCAAACCAGGGACATGGAGGTAGAGAAAGGTGTCGGTGGTGTTCATATGACAAGCAGTGTTGACGTTTGCTTCTCAGTCAGTTTTATACAGGTATAGTCAGGGATGAGCCACAAGAACTGGCTACAACTTCATTTCATACTCATAGTTTGTGTTTTTAAAACTAACTACCAAACAGTTTCTCTGACACGCCTTTGTTTATAGAGGAATTTGGCTCAGGCACTTCATTAGACTGGAGGTACCACCAAAATCCTTATTATAGTTATTTTGAAATAGGCCTTTCTGTCCACTTTGCTAACCTTACGAGTAAGGTTCCACCATCCGCCTCACTTGCTATCTCTCCCACCATTTTTACTCACAATGCATTTAAATAGGGTATTTAGCGCTTCTGGCCTCTCCCATTTTTCCACACCTACTCTAAGGTAACCTCAATCCCTCAACAATTGGTTGAAAAGGGAAAATGCCCTTACTGCACCAGAAATATGTCCTAGAAGAAGCATGACAAATAAGCATGGGAGAGGGATATATTTATAACAAACTTACCTCTGTCCTATTTTCTAAGCATTTCACATGCTGCTAAACTTGCTTTTGAAAATAGCTTTTTCTGTCTACATGCAGATTTCACATTAATCAGACCTATTCCCAAATGTTTTCAAAGGGCTCAATTCAAAACGTCACAGTATAATTGATATAGTGTACTGATTAAGGCGGTGGTGCAACTAAGGCGGATAATCCACAAAAACACTTGTAGCTTTGTTTTTGATCCTTCATCCTCTACTGTATATACACAAACGCTCAAATGCAAATGACTTCACACATTGTCGGTTGTACAGACCACCGTGATCACACAGTGAGAACAGAGTTCTATTTTACTATTACTGTAACATTTGTCGACTGAACGGGTATTTATGCATTTTGTCTTTTTTATTACTGCTAAATTAAATCCTACTGTATGGTTTAACAGACTTAAAATATTAACCTTTACAGTGTGTGTACTGTACTACTTTTCAGCACCATGGACAGAGCTATGCAGTGCTCTACAACTCAAATACTGACAGTGATGCTTGCTGGGAATTATGAGTGCACTGTATTTGGATGTATAGTGTGCATCGTGAGGTCTTACCAAGCCGTGGATCGAACTGCCTCATCTGAACTTCTTCCACACAGTCTGCTGGAAACCAGCCCGTCCTTCCTTTCACTGTGCCTTCCCAGAAACCTCCTTCTCCTATACTCAGCACTGACAGAGAGAGAGAGGAAATGGAAGGAAATATAAATTAGGAATCGTGTATTGAAACAAGCATTCATTCATTCATTCTGCTTTAATGTCTTCGGAAAAATAGGTACAAAGGACCACTATTTATTTTGTTTTATGATTTAGCGTCATCTGATACAGTAGAGTGTGTACAGGGGACAAAGGAAAATGGAACTAGAGAAGGGAAGAACATATTGGAAAACACTATGAACCACCACACCATAAACACTTGTTTTAGTGCGAGTAGGCTTAATTCTCTAAGTTTTAGAAGTAAAGAAAAAATAATATAGTAGAGAAAAACAAGTAGATCCAATAAGGAGGAGGCAGCAGTGTCAGTGGATAATAGCAGAGGGGAAGGAAGGAGATTCCTTCTAAGTCACACTGTGGTAATTAGAGATGAATGTATAGTTATATTGATCTTCCCTGCAGGACTTAGCCCGCATGCTCATTTCTACAACACCCATCCATTATCCCAGCAAACTATTGTAACACACACACATCCTCAGAGATCACCAGCTGGAACTGAAGCTTTGCCTGAGTGAGCCCTTCTTCTAAACTGGTTGCTAGGATACGACAGTGATGTTGCAGCCAGCAGACAGCCTGCTAAATGATGTAGTCTGCTATCTCTAAACTATATTGTACTCAGGGATAGGGACGTATTATGTGGAGTAACCAGGTCAGCTTAATCCTAAGTGACATGCTAGTAAATAATCAATTAGCTATTTACAGAACACAACCATTTACTATAATTTCTAAAAAACAACAGCTTGCTCTACATACAGATTACTTCACTTACATTAGGCTCCCTAGATTTCATATTAAAGCTCCAGTCAAACTGCTGCCAAATGCCAAGTCAGTAACTGAGAACTCTATAGGCCTATGTTACTTTAAGATGCCTCTCTTACAGTAAGTAACAAATGAAGCCCAATTAGTCAATTAACTTGTCAGTGAAATGACTAAATATCTTTAAGACCCTGACAGATGACTTTAATTCTTAAATGATTTAAAATACTCTAAAAGTAAAGTTGAATATTTACATCTACATCTTGTTATAATTCAAACCCACCGTCGCAATGTGTAAAAGCAAAATTTCAAAAGCGCTTTCATTGTCCAGGTGTAAAAACAGAATATTTCCATAACCCCTCTTCGGCTCACCTCTGTCTGGCTAAGCTCTAGTTCAGAGAGAAGTAGCATGCTAGAGAAAGGAACGCTGTTTATCGACTCCCTGCTGTACAAACCCTGACACTGAGCACACAGAGGATACACAGACTGATCCCCCTCTCTGATCTCAGCTTAACACAGCTTCACCCTGACTGTCTCCTGAGAGAAAACTCCTACTGTTTAAACCCTTTATCCTCTCCCCACTTTTTCGACTAGTCACATTAGCTGCATTTCCAAATGAATTCCCAGCCACTGTCTTGGATCTTGGACCAAGCCCCCATTCAACCCCACACATACACACAGCCACTGAACCCCCCCCCCACAAACACACACCCACACACTGACACGATGGGGAAGAGAGACAAGCGACAAGCTTAAAAACCTCACAATGCCAAAGACAACAACAACAACGACAACGACAACAACGACAACGACAACAACGACAACGACAACGACAACGACAACAACAACAACAACAACAACAACAACAACAACAACAACAACAACAACAACAACAACAACAACAACAACAACAACAACAACCCCCAAATATTTATAAACTACTGTATATGTACATGTTGAATACTTAAATAGGTGCATGCATTGTGAATTTTGAGCGTGGACAGTAAAAAGCGAGCATGAGAGAATGCAATTTATGTACAATCTGTTCCCTGCTGTGTCAGTAGCCTCTACCTGACACCGCTACTATGCTTCGGTGCATGCCAGCACTGTGTTGGCACCAGAACTGTCCCTGTGAATCAGATGTCGGCTCAGAGAAAGCAAATGGCAGGAAGTCACTTAAATGCTGTTGTTTGGTTGACAAATTGCATGAAAATACACTGTGTCTCCTCTTTTGTTCCTCTAGGTAAGGTGAGCCACAGCTAAGCATGACAGAATCATTCAGTGAAGCTGCATTGGAGGGTTCACAATTGTGGTGTTAAATATTCGACTGTAACTGCATGACAACAGTGTATTCACAGGTTCACTGGCAAAACTGGGTAAAAGGGAAATATTTAGTAGGACACAAAAATCACTTAATGCTACTGTACGCTGCGTATACTGTACAACAGTTGTTTGCTGTGGCTGAAGAATCGTATTCATGTTGTCAGAAGTATTACTGGCTTCACCCTTCCCCTACAGAGGGAAGGGTGAAGCCTGGGTTTACTGGGTCTTTTGGATTATTTAGGATAAGCTGAGGTGTTGTCCAATGTATTACTGCTACAGTACTTTAAGAGACATACTGTATAAAAAGGAAATGCACTAAGCTACTAGTGTGACTAATGCAAACAATGGAGACAGAAGAAAAGCATGTTGTGTCAGTCTACTAGGACCTAACAAAACAACAGTTCATTATTTGAGGTAATTAACACCTCAGCTGGACACCAGCTTTTCCTCTGCTGAGATCAGACCTACAGTATGCCAACTGTATCACTACAGAAATCTGCGACACTTATTCATAATCACCTCCACAGGTAGACTAGGAGGAGCAAACACTGTATCCACTGCAGATACACACATTAACATACAGTACACACTCACATACACTGTATTTATGTCCTTCCATTCCTTTTTGTAGCTCAAGTCCGCTAAGTCCGATCCTAAAGTCTGCATGGAGCAGTTTGTGATGTATGTACAGTACAACAAGTCACTATGGGCTTAAACTGGATGAATCAGCCTTTAGGTTGCTCAGTGCTCAGTGCTGTACAGTAAATTGGGTGTGTGCTGTAACTCCTGTCGACCACCCTCTCTGTATAGTAACAGAAAAGAGCAGCGGCTTAAGGCAGATAAAAGCTGACAAAAGGAAAGTGCCCACTTATTCATGACCATAGAAGAAGATACTGTCTGGTGAAAAGTCAGCCACAGTCTTCTTCTCTATGTCTGCGTTACTTCAGTTTTGCCCTTGGTTGAGTCAGTCACGACTCGTGGTTTAAAAATAGCACCAGTGAGGATGCAGAGCTATTTATACTCTTCATGCACCCAGCCTGCAAGCTGCAATACAAGCTTTTTGGAGTCTACGTGTGTTTATGTGACAAACGACTGAGCTCATTTTATGGCCTGCTGTGCTCTAATGCTCTGAGTTCAGCCTTTCATTTGCATCCTCCTTAATGCAGTGTCTTTGTTTCGTTGTGCGCACACACACACAGACGCAGACACACTCGTAGACAGACTGAGGGCAACTGAGGCAATGGTTGTGAATAAACGAGTGAGAGAGAAGAGAGAAACCGAGCAGACTAGTCACAACACACATAACGGTGGCTGCTTCAACCTCCTGGATTTACTTGAATAACCAGGCAATAAAGATGCAGCTGTGCTGAAAGAAGCTGGTGGCTTTCTGCCACTGATGCACTCACTCTGATTTAAACAGCGACACTATGCAACATACAGATTCACTTTCATGAAATACTGCAGGGATTCTGCACATTTGGTAGATTGTAAAAAAAGACAGAAACAGTCTAAAATCACTCTAAAATATTACATTGCCAAAAAGTGTACATGGTAAAATGTTTAAGACAACCTGCTTCCTCTAAGTCTACAATACATGTACTGTAGCTGCTCTCTAACAACAATCTTCCAGCTTGCCTCACGAACCTCAGGCTGTACTTTTTCTTGTGTCGCTTTCAGATTGTATGTGGTTTCATATCAAAAAGTATCACTCTTAAAGTGAAGCGAGTTGCGTTTCTGCTATTTCACTGTTGCATCATGCAGACATAAAAGGAATGACAGCGAGAGAGTGAGGAGATGACAGCAATTTGCAAAGTCTTCGGTAAATACACCTGGCAGCTTGTTCTAGTGGTGATAGCATCCAATTACACCTCTACCACACACACACACAGGCTCGCATGCACAGACACACACTGAAAGAAGCAAAAGCTGTCTGACAAAAGACAATGGCAGTTTTTTTTCCCCATTCAGTTACTGCTCCCTGCTGTTCACTCAATGATCGGTGCTCTGCCTTTTAGTCTCTTGTCTTCTCCATGTGTTACACTATGTAAACCTCCCACCTGACTGTAAGCTCTAGTGATTTTAACAAAAAAGCGTGTTTATGTTCACTGTGTCACTACTCTTTGTTAAATGTGTGAGCAGTGAGCAAGATTTCAAGTGAAAAGTCAACTTGCTGAAGTAGGTATTTCTGAACCAACAGAGGCGATGCAGACGTGCACACATGTGTGCCACCGATGTGAGTGAATAGCATTCCAATAACCAGAGTGCAGCTGTTATTAGATTCCTGCACTCTTTATTAAACCTCACTTCAATTTAGGGTAATAGAGAGAGCGCAGAGTTGCATCTTTATGAAACAAGGTGAACACAAACACACATACTGTACATCCGCATGCACTTTTGCAGCAAAGTAAAAGGGAGATGAGCGTGTGTAACAATGAACATGAGTTGGTGGATAACCTTCCACATAAAGTACACCTGTAAATGTCTGAATGAGGTTGTAGATAAAGAAAAATAAATTGTATTTATTCATGATGAAATCTACAGCTCAATAACCAACATAAGTGATGGAGTGACACTAATGGAGGAAGAAGAATTAGAGGAGCCAATTAAGAAGGTAATATGGACAAGGCTGAGTAGACCCCAGAGTGGCTACAACGCTGAATGAAGTAGAGAGCTAGTAAATAAGAAATCAGACAGATAGTCACATTGCTCAGTGTCAAATGTGGGAGGTGGTTTGCTGTGAGTTCACCCTCACAGGACTACTTCTCCTTAGAAGAGGACAAGGGAGTGGTGCAGTCACTGGCTCATCAGTATTCAACAGGGAGAGGGGGGAGAGAGAGAGAGAGGCAGAGAGATATGAAGCAAGAGAGGGAGAAGAACATTAAAGAAGCAAAATGAAAAATGAAAACAAAAAGATGAAATTCTGTGCTTTTGTGAATGACAGCAGAGTCAGAAAAAGTGCAGCAAAAAACTAAAGCTGGAGGAAAAAAAAAGAAATGCAAAAGGGTGGGAGTGCTGCAAATTATAGTGGTGGGAGAAGGAGGCGGGTGGAAACTCCAAGGGTGACTCAGAGGGATTCCTCTTCATTTCTTATCTCCTCCCTGTGTGTCTGGCTTGAGGGGAGCCATGATGTTCTGTTTCTTTTACACCCTTGCTTCTATTTGCATCTTATTCTTATTGTGCATTGATCCTCAGGTGAACACCAAAATGGAAAAGGCTGTCTCACTCTCACACAATCCCATGTCTTATTTGTGTTTTTACTCCAGCGCACTGATGTCACTGAAAAAAGTCCAAACTGTACTGGTCTAACGTCATGAATACATTTCTTTCAACACACAAAAGAGTTTAAGTACATAAAACGGTTAAAAACAGTTGGTGGATCATGATTTGCACACCTACTGTAATTATTTGACTGTGTCCAATACAAAGTGATGCTTTTTATGCTACGCTGAATGAACATGCTGCCATCAGCTGACCAGTCTTTGCGTTGAAGCCTTTATCATTGCCAATGACAAAACCTTTGTTGCTGAATGTGCATTTCAACAACACTGATGCAAAGCAGGTTGTCACTAGAGGTCAGGAGTAGTCCCATCCTCACTGTTTCCAACTTGACCATGATAGACAAAGTGACATGCATGTATTGTAAGTGTCTCTGTGTGTCTGCATCTGTCGATGGCAACTGTTTATGCAACACTATTCCTGCTCATGTTTATTTATATACTGATTAACTCTGCAACTGCTGTTTCTGCTTTGTTTCTTATTAGCATTTTGTCTGAAACTACATCTCAGTAAATTAGATGGATGTTAGGCAAGCACAGGTTCTAATTTCCACAAAAGGCTGGGGCGATTCTGTGAACTGGGGTGCACCGTATGGGCATAAAACACAATACACAAAAATAAACAAACAAAGCAAACAAAAAGAGAGAATGGGAGAGTAATGTAAGGACAGGTGGCGGGTTCAGCAGGGAGCAGGTAGTGTAGGTGCGTGGGCAGGACTTTGCACCCTGCTGCTACTCTGATTGGACAGCTACAAGGTTAGCTGGGACATCAACCTTCTTTGCCCAGGGCTTGTGAACCTGTCCAGGATCGATAACATACACATACATGTGCACGTGCACACACGCAAAGCCAGAAAATAGGTAGTATTATAAATTATATAAATAATGGTAAAATATGAATAATTACTGTAACTCGCCTCAGGCTGAAAAGGAGCACGGGCAGAGGATGGACAGAGAGCTTTCCTTTATACAGTAGCTGAATACTAGACTGATGCTGTTTACTTAACTTGCGGGAGACAATTACACTAAGACAAACACACACAAGGGCACGCACACAGGCATGCATTTGCATGTGCATTCACAGACACGTTTCTAGATAAGAGGAGGAAGTGTTTATATGTGCAAACAGGTAAATGTCCTTCACCCATGGCAAACGTCCTGCTGCTACCAGAGAGCAGTCCAATTACTTCACGTTAGGATCACTGTGAGAAGCAAGTGAGTCTAACTTTTACACTTTTTAAATGCGTTCTAATCTCACCTGAATCACAAGTAGCCAATTATAAGAGAAAAAGGAGACCAGTATTGAGCATAAAAGGACGGTTTCTGAAAAGCAACTACAGTAAACGCATACTTTCATGATATTTATTTTTTGTTCTGCAATGACACGTCTGAACTGTAATGCACGTTGTTTCTGTTGCCTAGGAACAGATGCTTAAGAATTTTATCCCTAACAATAGCAAACTGTGTGGTCAAAAGATATTGCATTCTGCACTGCTTCGTTAGTATAATGTAGCTGCCGACTTCCAGAAATACTGCATATGCACATCTATATACGTACAGTATGTGACCAGTACTTCTGATAGAGAGAATGTTACAGTAGGCTCATAATGTGATATGAAGAATAACTGCTTTCAGACAATGGCTTCAATAGTCATTTTTCAGTTCAGTATGGCAGCATTAGTAAATGGCTGAGCTACAGTATACCGTGTTTGTTCCCAGAGATCAGAACAACAGTAATAGCTGCGTTCTGAGCCTGTGTGGAGTCAGACCTGGAACAATCCATTAAAACCCAGTATACATTTGTATTGGTATAGCTAGTCCAGATATCCTCCACAGCCCATACCAGTGTTAATATGCTGCACACATTTGGTGCAGCCAAACCCCATTAATCATGTTTGCGAATGTCTAATCTCAACGTTACTTGCACTGGTTTCATTTTCATGGCTGTCTGCAAGATTTATAATGGCGTTTGGAAAAGGTGTATGTGGTGTGTGAGTTGTAATACACTGTTACGGAAGCATGCTCTTAAACGTGTCACCTTGTTGGGGTGAAGAATGTCCTGAACATACAGTTAATGCTTCCTGAGGGGAACCGGCATGTTGATACACACATGTGGTGAGCTGTTCCCATTGTGATCCCATGTGTGCTGTGTTTGTATTTGTGTGTGCATGCATGACTTCATAGTATGTCCAACATGGTGCTACTGTATGCGCGTGTATGTAGGTTTACCAGGATGGTAAGATGATCAGATCACACAGACAATAAACAAGCAGATAAATTATTGTAGAGGACGGCAATGCAATGAAGTTGGCGTGTGGCCATGGAGCGCACCAACACAAGAGCACACAACTGTCAGCATGACCTGATACACATCATCTTCACCATTTTCATAGTGGAGTCCAATGGATGTTCAGAAGTACAAATGGATTTCATTACCTGAGACTGTGTACTGTACTGTAGCTGGAGGGGGATGGCTGCTAAATGGTGGACAGCGGGCTGTTTGTCTAGACAATAGCTGTCTAGAGACACTGCTCTCAGACAGCAGACCATCGAGGAGATCAAAAATACATTTAGTCTAAATCATCTACAACTATCATAAATATCAATAACCGCTGCACATGTACTGTAGGTTGTGTGTGCATCTATCAGGGCTACTCTAAATTAATATGAATAATGACAAAGTACAGTAGAAATTTGTCATCTATACATATCTCATCTTTTTTTTTATTATTTCCCCGCACTGATGAACATTAGCCTTCTTCAGAATCTTTTACCTACTGTACTTTGTTATCATTCTTTCATCACCTTACCTTTTTTTTCATTAGCATCATCATTAGCATCATCATTAGCATCATCATTAGCGTACTCGTCCTCATCATCATTGTAAGTGGTGTCAGCTATAAAGCATTGCATAAATATACAAAAACATGACTATTATATTTATAATATTATTTTCACGCTATAGCCATTTATATTAAAGTATCTAAAACAGGTTAAATTGATGGAACTACTAAACTACTGCTACTTATTATTGTTATTTCGTAATTTTATAAAATATTTATAAAATATTCTGACCCGTTCAGTTTTTCAAAGCCATTCTATTGTAGATTTCAAGTTAAGTTGCTTATTAAACTTCCATCTACTGTATGATGACAAAGGAGAAGCAGCCGCCATAACATGAAATCAGGTGTAATCAGGTAAAGAGCACTGTAGTGTTCAATCCAAAATAAATTTGTCCGACAAAAAAGTGAAGGGGTCTGAATATTGTTAAAGGTTACTATACATTGTTAGCAGAAAGATTGTGAAGATTGTGACACTAAATTAGAAACTAACTGAAAGAGATCAGCTATAATTACCATGTGAGTCCAGAGAGTCATCCTTTACTAGAAAAAATTGGAAATAAAAACTTTTATGAAATATTTTTTTAGAATCTTATCTCAAAGGGACGGTTAACTAAGACTATTAACTAACATACATAAGGCACTTGCTACAGTTTGTCTCTCATTAGAACAAAATAAATGGCATCCATTAATGTACACACTAATACATGTACAGCATGTCTATGTCCTCCTATAAACTAAGAGACAGCTATGCTAAATGCTTACATGTTTAAGGATTTGTGCTAACACACACAGACACAAACACACACATCACATGGGGAAAACAGATTTACCCAGTCTGATCTCATCATAAAGATGATCCTCTGGTATAGCTGGTGATTAACAAGGGTGTGAGGACAATAAGACAGAAATTAGTAATAGTGTGTGTGTGTGTGTGTGTGTGTGTGTGCGTGCGTGCGTGCGTGCGTGCGTTCGTGTGTGTCTGCGTGCGTGCATGCGTGCATATGCGGGTGTGCGTGTGTGAGAGAGAGACAGAGAGAGAAGATGAGAGACTGTGTGTTGGAAGGGGTTGGGGGCATAAGAAGGCTAATTATCTAACAATAAATGAATTTATCATTAGAAGTGCCATCAGCTGGCTCTAATCAACCTTTTGATTTGTTTCTCACTTTAATCAGATGGGAAATGAAACAGAAATAAATCACTCTCCCTCTTTTTTTTCTGCCTTGCATCCACTTGTCCATCATTGCAACTGAGCCCTTTCAGTTTTCATTTCACCCCTTCATATATTATATAAAATACATTATGTATCAAACCATGGGTCTTCTTAGCCCAAGCCCCTGTGAACACCAGGGGGTTGGACTTAAGAAGCCAGGACTTGCTAGGACTACATACATTTAATATGTAACAAAAAATGTGGTTTCCAAAAATCCCCTTTACATAGAACTCACACTAACAAAGAGGTTAAAGCTTTTGACATAGAGGGCGTATTACTCACTTTAAATTTTAGGACTACAGAGCTATAGTGGATGCAGCACGGTAATGGTTATGATGGTCAGTGTTGCATAGCAATGCCAGATGGGTTACTTGGCAGAGTCATGGAGCTGGCAGCCATGAGTCTGGAAGCTCATTTCCTTCATGGTCAACATAAAACAATGGGAAAACACTGTTCATGTTATTAGCAGGGTTGTGGATTCTGCTGCACCAACAAAAGGCAGATCCATTCAGTAGATGCAGGCGTATAGATTCAAAGATATACTAGAACTTGTTATGTAAGAAATTAGAAAGCCTCATTAAAAATGCCACTGAAACATCTTCTGGTGTGTGTCATGTGAGTAACTGTGTGCTTAGGTAAGATTTCTGAACTACTGAATAAACATTTATTTTTCCCACTGGTACTGAACTTACATCCATCAATTTGTTTATTAATTACAGTACGCCACATAAAGTCATCCTATCACTCCTGGTAGGCTTGTAAAAATCTTTCCAATCATTCTTGCGTATCAAACATTTGAGTTCCTTTGAAAAGCATTTCAACCATTGCAACCATGGACAGCTTGACAGATCCAAGAGTTCATGGGCCTGACATGTTAGAAATAACAGAAGTCAGATGTGTTGGTAAAAACAGCAGGACAGATAGCAGTTTTAGATGCAGTGATTTTAAGTATTAAAGTATTAAAACAGATGTGAAATGTCCTTTTTCCACAAAGAAGAGGGATTGCAAAGAGTTGCTGATGCTAATGGAATAGAGGCTAGCCGCAATGTGACATAATGACCTTTAGCACTCTGTGCTGGCTACTGTTGAGTCATCACATTTTTTATAATATTTGGGTCGTAAAAATTCTGCATGACAGTTTCAGACAACGTATTATCCACTTTGCTCAGCTAAACATTTGAATTATTATTATTCCTGCGCTTGTGACAGTGTTTCTATATTAAAGTTACAATAAGGAAACTACAAAGAAAGAGCTTCAACATGTGTGCAGGTAGAGCTGATGAGTTGTGCGTGGCTTTGGACTACTAGCTCTATGGATGTGAAAGCAACACGAGCTGTGTCTCCAAACTGGAGAGTCCCCATTAGGACTATGTGAGTCTGATCCAGCATGATGTATGTAAAGTGGCAGGATTTAGGGTGCAGGGTCAACGTGGAGCTGGTTTTCTGTGGACAGGTGATAAGTGAAGGGACAAAGGTAATTGTCCATGGAGAGGAAGTACTCTCACAGAGGAGGAAGGAGGGTGTGCGTGTATGCAAACCAACAGTACACAGGACCTGTTTGAATTTTCATGCCCTCTCCTTGAAGTATACACGCAATTAAAGTCAGATTGTTGACACATGTCAAATGTATTCAAACAGGGCCAAGAAGGAATTACCACATTAGAGGTGCAGGGTTCACACACACAGGTGAATGGGAGAAGTACAGGGTCAGAGGAATATCATGAAGATTACCTTCTACGTCATTACAGTCATAGTCTTGAATGAAGCGTGAATGGAGACAAAAGCACACACAAACACATGAAGGCAAAGCCCCTGCAGAAAACCACGCATCTACAGAGTGGATGAAATGATAATTCTCAATGTCAATATCAAACGACACTGAAATGACTTCCAGGTTCAGAGATTACATAACTGCTTTGCACCCAGACACAGTGAAATTATGATGTGCTCTGTATCTGACAAGTGCGAGACACAGACAGGTCTACTTTTATTCCGCTACAAAGCCGCTATGACAGTCATGCAAACCACATGTAACTGTCCACTTCGCCGGGGAACATGAGCATTGGCAGTGAAGGCGATAGAGGCTGACAAGGTTTTAGAAATTGGAACGCTAAGACGAAGCAGTGGTTAAGGATGTAAATTTAGCCTGGAAATATGCAGAAACATGAAGTAAGCCAGACGACTTACCTTTGACCCTCTCTCCACGGTTAAGCTGGATTTCTCCTTCCCCCTGGGGTGTGTAGGGCTTGACCACTATAAAGGTGCGTCCTGGGACAGCGCTGTAGAGTTTCCGTTTGGGCCCACGAGGGCCTGGCAGCACTGAGGGGATGTGATGAGGGGGGCTTGGATCTCGCTGCACTGAGCCTGGGCTGTAAACAAACACATATGTTACTGTGGTGATTCCAGGGAGCTGGTAGCTGAAGCCTGTGGTCACAGACATGGTCGTCAGCGGGACAGCAACCTGGTGACTCCGGGTTGTAACGGTGGCCGAGGAGGGGTTCATAAACAAGTCCCAAGCCTGCCGATCAAACGTCAACAGTCAGTGTTCCATGGGAGAGTCATGACAGGAGAGTACACTCCTCCCAGCCACTCCCCCCCTCCTCTTCTTTCTCCCTTTTTTCCCTCCTTAATGGCACAGACAGTATCCTTCTCGCTCCCTCTCCCCTCTCCTTCTAAGTCTCCCCTCTCCCCTGCATCCCGGCCGAGGTAGAATCAGAAAGCTTTACCGGTGAGAGAAAATGTTTCTGTCTCTGTGTGGGTTTGTTAGACGTCTCTGGAAGCCCCCCCTTAGTCAAATACATCCTGAGCTGGGGCACCACCGAAATTCCCCTCTCCAGAGAGACAGATATCCCTCGAGTGTCCCCCGTTCCAGGTGCTCCAGGCTGGGCTACAGATCCTGCCTTGTCCTTGGGTCCTGGTGCTCCTGCTGTGGAGGAGAGAGGCTGGGTCTGCTCCCCGACTCCCGCTCCTTCTCCCGGGAGTCCCGCCGCGTCTGCCTCTCCTCTCCCCTCCACCCCTCACACACACACACACGCACTCACACACACTCTGGCAGTGCTGCCGCTACTGCTGCTGCGCTCCGCGGCTCTCCTCCCCTTTGACGGATCGCCCGCACTCACACACCACAAGCCCTTTATGTGCATTCCAGCCATGCGCACAGGCACGCGCGCCCACAGCCCCCTCCACGGCTGCCGTTGCACCTTCGCCAGCACGGCATACGCCGCGACCGGCGTGTCGCTAACACGCCGCTGACTCGCGCGCGCGCTCTAAGCGCGGGGCGCGATTGATCGCCTGCTGCCTGTCTGCCCGTGAGCGTGCACGCGCCAGAGTGTGGTTGTGACTGCATGTGAGTGTGTGTGTGTGTGTGTGCGCGTGCGTGCGACAGAGTGTGTGTGGCTGCCTGTGTGCAGTGGGGCGGGCGGCAGAAAGCTCCAGCCCATTTGCTTTAATTGTTGCTCCTCCCTCTTTCCCTTTGCCACGAATCGCCTCCCTCTTTTGCCTCCATTTCACTTTTTCATCCTTCTGCTTTTCAACATTTCCTTGAATTTCATCTTGGCTGCCGCGCGTCTCCTGCCTGTCTGGCGGTGAATGCTAATAGAGCAGCGGCAGAGCTCCGCCTAGTCTCCATTCATCACTTCTTCGCCGCTGCTGTGTAAGTTGCTGTTACAGTAGAATCATTCCGCTGCCTGCGTTGTCACAGCTTTCACAGAAGCATGTTCAATGAAATCAGATGCTTGATTTTATCCGAGCTGGGATTTGCTCAAGCGTGTGTTTTTGTGTCCTAGACACTGTAGCAAGCTGACTATGCACTGAACTGGGAGGTTAATGCTATTCTCATCAACATTTCTTTAAAAGACTGGAAATCTGTAACCCCCTTCATGCCTGTATAGCTTCCGTTCATCCTCTTTCAGTCTCCTGCCATTCCTCATCTGGCAAATTGGATCAGTTAATTTATAGCCTTCGCTCTTTCATTCACCTGATTCCAGCCTCCTGTGCCCTTTTCCCCGTCCCCATCCTTCTGTCTACACTTCCTTCCATTTTGAGCCTTGTCTCCTTCTCGCACCAACTCTCTATTGCTTTCCCTGCTCTCCCAATATCATCCGGCCTCTTCTTCTCTGTCCCCCTCTCCATCGAGACAACTGCTTGTTGACGGCTTTCCAATTACCGCAGGGACTCGGGGGCTGGGATGGCTGCCGCATGTTAATGCCCGAGGCCAGCCACTGAACATCAGCAGCACACAGGAGGGATGTGATGAGGGGAGTTACGCCTCACTAGGGAGGGAGGGCTGGAGAAGCAGGGGGATGAGGTTACGTCAAAGTGACACAGCCAAAAAATCTCATGTCCTAAACCAGACATATTTCAGTGACTGGAACCTTCTTCCTAATTCACACATCACTGCAACCCCGTAATGTGAACATCATAAGAGGTTGTAAACAGTGTGACCTCGGCTGCTCCCTGTCCATGGGAATATCACTGATATGACATATGTGTCAGAGAGGAAGTGGAGCTGGTCTTTGCTCCCTTCTTATTAAAATGGCCAGTGTCATGGAATGAGTCTGAATCTGACAACCACATTTTAACAGAAAGCAAAAGCTGCTCACTGCGATGTCACTTTTAAAGTAGTGCATACATCCAGTACATGTCAGCTGTCAGAAGGCTTGTTGAAGTGATACTAAACTTTAACATTATATCAATGCACCAAACAAACAATTTTTGTAACGTATAACATGTGAGGTTTAAAATCTCAGAATTTGTTTTTTTTTCATTTGGACTAGAGAATCTATAAGTATTTAGTATTTGACTTAACTGCAATGTCATAGCTTTTATAGCATGAAGACATTTTTCTTTATTTTTGGAAGTAGGGCTGATTGAAAATGAAGTGTCTCAGGCTCGAAAAGGCTCAAAGTACTTTATGAACTTCACAAAGGCTTCCGACAAAGAATTGCATGTCTTGATATTTTGAAAAGAATTCATGCCAACATGCCAGTGACTCACCATTTATAATCTAGTGCTGCACTACACACAACAGCTTTTTTCCTGCTCATTTTGTTTCAATGGATCATCTCCCCTTCTCTTTCACTGTGCCTCATTAAGAGCGGCTTCTACAAGATACAGATGTGCAAGACATCAATTACACGCGCACACAAGTGCACACATACACGCGCAGATCCACAAAGTTCTAAAGCAGTCTATCACAAAAGCCCCATGGTTTCCTAGGACACCAGTCTGGCCTCTGTAACGATGGCAACTGTCAATAAAAGGAAAGAAAATATATCCAGCAAATGCACTGATACAGAAAGTCAACAAAATGAACTTGGATGACAATCCATCTGTTCCTAAGTATTTGCTTAAATTTACATGTTGTATTGTACCTGATGGCAGTTTAAACATCTGAGAAATCTCATTGAATCTTTGTGCACATTAGCTATTGAGCTAACACAGATCACAATGACCTTGTCCCCCAGTGCTGTATTACTGGAACATCAGGAAATGACAGAAAAACAACATGCGGAAGAAAACCTTAGGTAACATTAGTTATGGCTTTCAAATGTTGCTGTTAAACCGAAACCAAAAGTAATTAGGCTGTAATTAGCATTCCAGCTATCAGATGCTTGATTAAGATCAGGTCAACATTCAAACTGCTTGATAATGACTTTTCTTTTTTGTGTCAAAATCAATGAAAGGCCTAAAGTAGAAGAATGCAACTGCAAATGTCATTAAATGTCATTTTCACAGATGCGATCAAACTAAGCTGCTTCAGTGTAAAATTTCCTCACATGACTGCCCTGCCTTTTCAGGTAAATGGCTTTTTCCTCAAATAGCCCGGCTAAGGTGAGATGAGTCCATTATAAACACGGGCCTATCAGCATCATACTTTGCATTCTAATCATCACTGCTCTATCCTTGCTTTGATGCACTTGAATAAACACATGGTCGTTTTCCTGCCTGGTGTGGGGGTGTTTATGACCATCAAGGAGGTTGGAGACTGTTCTCTTTGGGCAGGGCATATTAAAATGCTGAATTGAAAATCATCCTATGATTCATGCAGACTTTTATCATTATGCAAAATTACAAGGGACCAACTGGTGTCAACTACTTTCACCTCAATCTGAGAAGAGGTACTGTAGGAGGCTTGGATCAAAACAACTTAGTTCATATACTTCTTGATGTTCAAACACAGAGCTGGGCACATTTACTGCATTATAAAACTGCATGGATGGTGTAAAGGGAGCTACAGTTAAGGCCCTACTCTTAGAGCTAGTTTGTCTTCAATTACACGCCAAAAGCAAACGTGACTAATGCTAAGAAGAGGGTAAGGTATGAGTTGCAAAAGAGGTCGGGAAACAAATCATACAGTTGAACAGTGAAGGGAATGGGACACCTTTCAGAGATGACACAGAATGGCTCAAACTAAAGCACAGGAACAGGGAAGCACAGTCTCTTTGTCCACATTCACACATCTACAGGTTCTTCTCTGCTCTAAACCAGTCAGCAAGCATATAATTACTTTTCTACCTCACACACCGGTAAAACGCTTTCAACAAAACAATTCCAATATAAGCATTAAATGTAACAAAAACTAAAACTACAATCCAACCACTTTTCCTTAAAATTAATGTGTTTGGTGATTATTGATTTTGTTGTGTTTAAGAGGTTTTCTTCCAAACTATGTTATAAAGACACAGTCACAGACACTGTAAAGCCCTTTTTAAGACCGTTTGCCCTTGATAAAAAATATTCCTTTGCACAGACAGAACATCACCTTACTGTAAGTAACCAACTCCAGTTCAGTTTCACTTTGTTATTTATAAATGCCTGCCATACCATCATTCTTTCGTCCAAATGAGTGGTGAACATTCAATAGTCTGCTTTATATCCCTTACAATAATAGGCCTCTCTCTAGTGAAAGTTACGTTTTTGATTTATTTTATTTGAATCCAAACAGCCCTATCCTATCATGTTTTAACTAACAACAGTTTACGGTCACAAAAGGAGAGTGCGCTGAAACGCTCATGCTTCCTCTCAGCTCTGCTAAGCTATGGAATCCTGCTATCACTGCAAACATCCAAGAAGAATGAAGTGATGGTGAGATTTACAGTAACTTGCTGGAATCCGCCACTGGGCAGGCTGTTGACTGGCCAAGCTAATTTCACACTCCCCTGGTACACATAATGCCTCTAGAGTTACCGTGGGCATAAACAGAAGGTCCGAAAAAAACAGAAGGGGGGAGTAGTAGAGAGAAAATGTTCAAGGGCAGCATCAGTCTCACTTGGGTGCAGGTTAAGGCCATAGAGACCAGCTGCTCGCTTTGTGCCTTCTATACATTCACCTCACTTTCATATTTGATGTGTGGTTAATTCACATTGAAGAACAAGGTCTCAACGCTCCATGTACAGAAGGACGTTGAGGCCAGGACACTGCGGCCATGCTGAGCCTTCTGTCATCCTTTGCTTTTTAACTTCTATTCTTCTCTTTTTCTTCACACTTTAAACGACCTTGTACAAAATAAGACTTAGAGAGCAAAAAGATGTTTCTCTATCTAATGCTGATCTACTGTACTATACAGTATGTAATGGTTTACTACTGTAAATGCAATAACAAACCACATTTGCTTCATTTACGGTAACTGAAGTTCAGGTTGGAACTTTCACATTTTTCCGTTCTATGCTGTGTAATAATTTGGCATGTAATAAAGGATGCTCACTTCTCTCCAGCTGCAAACCATGGATTAATGAGTCTTTGATAAATGGAATAAAAGTGACGAGAACACATTAAAGGAGAGTCGGTATGGATGAAGCTGTGTCTGTCATGCAATTCCCCTGTCAGACATCTGATTATTTCACACAAACGTTTGCATACACACACACACACACTGTGTGGCACGGAGGAATCAGATTTGTGTTTACTGCACGCAGGTGATCTTGCACTGAAATATAGTAATAAGAAAAATCTTAACAAACCAAGTGTCAGTAAAACACTACTGTACTGTATTTCTTCCTTGGAGGTATGATAAAAGCCCTAGTTTATAGATGATTTGCTTCAGTGGTTATTCATGCCAAACTCATATGCCAGACACACACCCACCATGGCACTTATTATTACTGCCCTAACACCCTAATTAGCACATATATCCTGTAATGGCCAAATGACTTACAGTTGGTGTCTTAGGTTAGTGTTTGAATCTGCCACTATAACCTGATTCCAGCCAGTTTGCACATTTCACATTCTATTCTTCATGAACAGCACGTTTTTTTTTCTGGGTAGGTCACAAGCTTCAACATGAAAACAATCTCCACACGTGTCTGCGATAGCAGCATGAATAAATAACAGGATTCTGCACCGAGTGATGTTATGTCATGTTTATCACCAGTGGCAGACGGTAGCAGATGAACAACATGCAGTAGGACGCCTGGTGACTAACAAGTGACTCAAACACATCAAATGGGTTCATTAGATTCAAGCAGGTGCATAATCGCAAGGCCAATCACAGGTTATCTATTTAAAGGGAATGCAGCCAAGAAGCATGACACATGAATTAGAAGCAGGAGGAAAATATGCCTTTTTTATGAAGCCCCTCTAGTGAAGAAATCACTGGGAATAATATATACACTGTATAATATTTTGCTGGGGTCAAGGAAATCTTACAGACCTGAGTCTTCCACGAGGGCCGTATCCATGAGGGTAGCCGTGGCTGTGGGACCTTCGGGGAACTGGCTTGTCCTCGTCATGCAAGTGATGTAGCGATGGCGAGCGGGAATGCGAGGACCTAGAGCTGCCAGTACTCTGGAGGCTGCTGTCAGGGATCTCACCATGACGAGTCTGACACAGAGCGCAAATAGAGACAACTATCACAAATCAATAGACAAGTGCTGTGTGTATAACATCACAATTGGTGTTTATGTAGATAAGGGAATCAAAACACATGGGGGCCATGTTAACACATCCTTCTCAGATCTTTTACTAGGTCATCTACTGTAGCATTTCAGGCTGAAATATACATACACACACACACACACACACACACACACACACACACACACACACACACACACACACACACACACACACACAACATCTTCATTTTACCTCTCCAAGGCTAGTCTGCTGCTGCCCAAAGGCTGGCAGACTGCGCAGCGAGGGGACAGGGGAGTGACCCTGACGGCCACGCATCTCTTGAGGGGTCTGACCATGAATGTGATCATGGTCGCCGTTCAGGTTGTTGTCACTAGCAGAGCGGAGCAAAGAGCGCGGTGAGGGCAGGGGGCCAGGCATCACACGTCGACGATTGGTGTAGGAGGGGGTCTCCCTAAAAGGCACTAAGAGGAGAAAGGCACATACAGCGTGAAATACACGTAAGACCACAAGAGATTCACCGTGACAGTATGTGAGGCGACAGCCAATTAGCCAATAGAGCATGAAAAGCCCAGTAGGGCATTAGCTGCATTATTCACAAAATAATATTCTATTAAATGACTGATTAAAAAACACAGGGAAAAGAATTGTGGCTGTGAATTAAATAATTTTAGTTCACACATAAAATAACATTTATAGTTTAGCTTTTAAACTGTATTTTTGAAATCTCACTACAATTAACATATTCTTTATTACCAGAAGAAAAAATGCTTTATGTAGGGTTTACCATCCAATCCACACTAGATGGCAGAGTTTTCCTTTATGTCTGTGTCAGAAAACCTGCTCCACTCTGCAGGGATCCAACAGCCCCTCAAATATTCTCTTACATTTATCTCCTCTCTCCTTTTCATTTCTCCTCACCTCTGTGTTGAATCTGTCAATAATTTCCTCAAGCCTCCCCACTGTCCACACCCAGTCGTGATTTGTCAGTCACTACATATATTAAATGCTATATACAGTATTACCACTGATGGCATCTTACCAACGTCTGATGTTTTGTGGACCTTTATGATTTCAGCCAGATCAAAATTCCCTGCTATAATAGCCACCTAGAGATGCAGAGAACACACAACAGGAAAGAAAAATACCACGTAAGCATTTTTTTCAAATGTCCTGTTAATCTCTTTTTTATTATCCTAAAGTGGTTTCATATTTCCACTTGTTTGGGCAGATACAGTACTGTATGTGAAATTAGTATGTGTGGCACTGTGCAGACAGGCTTGCCTTGCATGCTCACAAATGGACTTTGATCAGCACAGGAAATCTTTGTCAGTGTCAATTTCACACAGACTTCATCAACCACAACGGCTGCTATTCAAACAGACTACAATGTTTAGCCAGCGGGGGGGAAGCCATTACGCTGCTTAAGTTTTTAATGGTAATCAACATATTCACTGTAGCAGCATTAGGTCACATTGTAGTAACATCCGCCCACTCGGTTCCAACATTTTAAAGACGCAAGGTATTATAAAACACATATACTACCTAGTAATACAGTGATTCCTAGATATAGCAGTACCTGAAAGGCAGTCTGGCTGTTGTAGTTCTTTATCTCTTTATTGGCACCCCGGAACAGGAGAACCCGTGCACAGCTGTCCTAAATTGCAAACAGATGTATGTGTTTGGCTGAGTTGTAAATGTCACTGTACAACATATGTAAAACATACACACATGCAAGTGAATGAATACATACATTCACAAACATGTGTACACACAAAAAAAGATTCATGGAACACCTGAAGGTACCATTTTCCCAAGCCTCTAATTGGTCTCTGCATTAGTACGAGGGGACAGAACACACAAACGCACACACTTACAGTACATATGCACATCCACACTGTACAACCACTGTAAAATGGAGCACTAGTCTAACTTCATGATCAAATCTTTTTCCTGTATTCAAGTAGTATGCAAATAAACCCTTGTTTAGGATAAAAACTAGCTTTTACTGTTATCGAGAGGCTTCATTAGATGAGCAGAAAACAGATCCACCTTTATCACGGCCACAACATGGCTTTCTTTTGTGGCATAATATCATTTAATATCATAAATGAGCACAGGCCCCTCTGGCAAAAAAGCCCAATTATAGATTGACAGACAGGACAATATGCGGTCGATATGTAATTTAACACTCAGGCCAGAATTCACAGGACTGGCATAGTGCTGGATTCACAATGACTCTGGTGACTCCCACCTCCACCATCCCACAGTCCCACATTTAGGAACACACACACACAGACTGATTAAACATGTGTTTCACTTAATAGCAGCCATGTGCTGTTGTTCATCAACTTACTGTAGGTGTTTAGGAAACCACACAGACAAGTGTGTAAAGCTTTTGGTGCTGTAGCTATAGTGTGTGGTGTCGGACTGAGCTGAACTGTGTGTTATCATCTCGAGTGGGAGACGTTAATGTGAACATAGATGGTAAAAATGTGTAGTTATTTTTAAAGGGGGCAGATGACATTGTATAATGATTGCACAGTATAGTGTGTGTATGATCTACAGTATAGGACCAATAGGGGTGTAAAGAAGATAAATGCTAACTGTCAATAAACTGCAGGATTTTATGCTCAGCCATATGTACTATAGTTATAATATAGGCTGCTATCACTTTCTAAACTGAGTGCTCACGTAATTTCCTTTATAGGCTCAGATAACGGAATGGCCTTGTACTGTGTTGTATTCACACCAATCTGAGGTACAAATTCAATTAAGAGACAAAACATGAAAAATGAAAAAAAAAAGAGTAACAAGGGTTAAAAGACACATTACAGATATGCACACAGTCATGCAGAAGAAAACACACTGCGTAAAAAGGAAAAGTAGACAGACAGATATAAAGGAATACTTAATTAAAGAATATATGCTTTACCTTGACCATATAGAAAACCTTCTTTTTAAAAGTAATATCTGTTTTGGTAGTGTTCTGCTACAAGACTGCTGTACCTTAATACAAAGTGTTTCTTACTAAAATCCTCGTGTGAGTAAAAAAACATATCCAAGACTATATTAAAGTTTTTAATACTACAGTATAGTAATATTTACTGCTGTGAGTGTGTTACTGAGTACTGAGTTTGAATGTCCTCATTTACTGTTAGTTACATAACATTTCTCCTGATGTTATGCTAAAAGAATCTTACCTTCATAAATAACCAAATAAAAAAGATCTGAGAACCTCAACAGCCAAATTTGCCCTATTAATGTCTGTTTATATCGAGGTTTTTACAGAGGCCAGTTACATTGTGAACCATATGTCTTGTATTTCACTCTTATACTAGATAGAAGTCCATTAGTAAAGAGATTGCAGTAGTCATCATGCTTCATTTGCCAAGTATGTTTAAACAACTATAGCTGCATACCGTTACATAGTGATACACATGTCTGTAACGATGCCAACAGCCATCACCATGGCTCAGTTGGCATACTGTAGCAGCTGTCCATGAGCCCCAGCCCTGGTGGCTCAAGTTTTGGTTCCTGGCCACCTGTCAGCGTGTCCCTGGACATGACACTGAACCACAAACCTCTAGGTCTTTAAACCCTGGCAACAAGAATTTCCCAAGGGAAGTGTTAAAGATTCCCTCTGTCACCATAAAGCATATTTATGTTCCACTGAATGTACATTAGAGCTTAAACATGTGCAGTAATTACACTAGATTGTGACAAACAACTAGAAGACATGACAAGTAGACTCAGGCCTTAAATGCTCTAAATGCAGTTCACTTAATGCTACTGATGCATTGCACTATATCAGCTTCTAAACACAGTACTACACAGATGCCCGACAGCTTTAGACAGTTCTGTGTGTGGTACAGTACACCACCTCTCTTTAATTTCACCCATCAGTGTTGTCCTTACTTGCCACTACCTGCAGTGTTCTTTCTCAGTCATTCATCTAACCACCTCCTATGGAGATGTCTGCTAGGTAAAAGACCCCTGCTGTGCCTATATTCACTGCTGCACTGTAGCCACCCAAAAAGGAAATGTTAATGGCCACCCAGGCCCCAAGAATTGATCTTTCAAGTAATTTGTCAGGCTTTTTCTATATCTATTTAACATATGGATCTATTGATCTCTGTTACTGAACTACAGGTTTTCTGATGATTCAACCAGGTTGTTTCTTTTGGTGATTGCCTATTATCACCTGATCCAGTCCTGTTAGGAGCCAGCTGAATCCCTGTGAAGATGCACTGTTACTGGGATCAATCAGATCAATGTGGTCTTCATCCTATACTGGCAGGATAATAGCTATCCCCAGCAGTGGGAGCAGACATGAGCTAAGGAAAGGTCGATAGCCAGAATGCAGTCTTAGGTTTACCTTTACAACTGTATAAACAAAACAATTCTAACATTGATTATAACACATCAGTGTCTGCATACACAACCTCTGAGCCTGTGCCTTTTAGCAAGAAGTAGAATATGCATTGGCTTCAGTCACATGGATGTGTTACAAACCACTTGTATTAAGTATTAATGCAGTGCTTTCCAACTCCCAGTGGTGCTCTACTCCTCTTGAAAATACAGCATGCAAACATATGCAGATCCATGCCCTGATTATTAATATGGATACAAAGAAGGAAAAACAGGAGGAGGAGTGAAGTAATCATCAGTGTTCATGAACTGAGCAGTAGTATAGCTACAGTGAAGCAGCAGAAAAGCTTTTTCCAGAACCCCCAGTGCACGTTCCTCATCGAGGAGCTTTAACCACATTACATTTAAGCACATTTAGCATTCACAGTTTCAACCATCATAAAGCGGCAGAACTAAAGAAACTAGTCATGAAGAACTAAAGAACTAAAGAGTTGCAAATCTTCAAGTACAGCACTTCAGCTACTCTGTCTGTCTGTCTGTCTGTCTGTCTGTCTGTCTGTCTGTCTGTCTGTCTGTCTGTCTGTCTGTCTGTCTGTCTGTCTGTCTGTCTATCTATCTATCTATCTATCTATCGAGAAATAGATGAGTAAACTTATAAACCTAAAGCATGTGTTAAGTGCATAATCGATTCAAAATATGTTTTACCACAAATTAATAATCCAGCAGTGATCCACACTACTGCATTACAGTTCTTCTCAGCCGCTTTAGTACAATTCTCAGATCAGAATGAAATTCTCAAAACTATTTGTTCAATCTTCACATCATGATGTCACGTGTGCACATCATATAAGCAGTGTCTCACTACTTTGAACAAGTTGCAAATGCTTTGGTACATGCATTCAAATGATTATGTACAATTCTCTGCTCTTTGCTACATTATTAATTGTTTATGTCATGTTGATCAAAATGTATTATATAGTTCACTGTGCAATAGTCGTACTCCTCAAAACATCTAGTCATTAGTTCATCGTATAAGTCATTAACTGAAAAATGGTTGACCAAGTTGTCATAATGTGACAAATATATTTCTATACATCTCCATTATATGTTTTTTCAAAATCTGTCCTGATTTGGTAAATTGCTCTCAGGTGACTTGACTTTCTCTAACAAAGGTGCATCTCAATAATCATCAACTGGCAAGTATTTATATATGGCTGGAGCACAACACAATTTTCTATCTGTGACCATGGTGTGCTTACACATATTCCCATAATTGGTCCATACAACACAGAGCATCTTATCACCTTTGTAGAAACTCTCTACAGAGATCTCATCCTTGAAGAAGAGAGGGGTCAGAGTGGAGATCACCTGCCAAAGTATGTGATAGTTTGGGGCAATGTGAGTTTTCATCACTCCAACATCATCAGGCATCAGGATGGAAAGTTTATGATCATCAGCCACATAAACAAATGATCCTCCTGGCTGCCATTGTCCAGTCTCTTGCAATCAAACAAAAAGGTGTAACTTACATTTTACAGTAATTTTCATCCAAACTTTAGCCAGTAGTACACAGTAATATTGACAACATGACTAAGTAATTTGACTGTCTTGTTCGTAGACCATGACACAAGGACTTGATATTCTGACGCCACTGACACGTTCAATGACATAAAAACAAAAGATTTTGAGCAAGTTACAGGCTTTTGCAAGAAATCCACAGTGTTTTGCAGTTTGTACAAATTGTTTTGAGAAATGCACACACATATTTGCAAACTTCAATTCTGATCTGAGAATTGTACTAAAGCGACTGAGAAAAACTGTAAGTAACAATAAATATTATGAACGAAGGCACTGTAGTTTATCATCTATTGATGCCACATAAAACTGTTGCCATAAACACTTAGTGCAGCAAATCTGTTAATCCACAGCTGAAAGTAATCCTCATGAAATGTACTATTTACTGTTGAGCTAAAACACTACCTCCCATCTGTTAAAACAAATTTGCTCCTCCTACCGTAAATACTGTACAGTCCTATAGCCAAATCAAAGTACTGTATATTTGCCCCTTTTTCAGGTAAAATCACCATCATGCTTAATAGTACATGAGTAAAATGGATACAGACTGTACAGACAGAGAGTGAAGGCTGGCATGTAGCCTATAATAATCCCTTCTACCTTTAAAGAAATCTTTATGAAAGAGAAAAGTACTACATCTTCAAGTTTTCAATCAATTATATTTTACAGTTTTTCTCAGTCGCTTTAGTACAATTCTCAGATCAGAATTGAAGTTTGCAAATATGTGTGTGCATTTCTCAAAACAATTTGTACAAACAGCAAAACACTATGGATTTCTTGCAAAAGCCTGTAACTTGCTCAAAATCTTTAGTTTAAGTTTTTATGTCATTGAACGTGTCAGTGGCGTCAGAATATCAAGTCCTTGTGTCATTGTCTACGAACAAGACAGTCAAATTACTTAGTCATGTTGTCAATATTATATTGCAGAAAATATTACTGTGTACTACTGGCTAAAGTTTGGATGAAAATTACTGTAAAATGTAAGTTACACCTTTTTGTTTGATTGCAAGAGACTGGACAATGGCAGCCAGGAGGGTCATTTGTTTATGTGGCTGATGATCATAAACTTTCCATCCTGATGCCTGATGATGTTGGAGTGATGAAAACTCACATTGCCCCAAACTATCACATACTTTGGCAGGCGATCTCCACTCTGACCCCTCTCTTCTTCAGGGATGAGATCTCTGTAGAGAGTTTCTACAAAGGTGATAAGATGCTCTGTGTTGTATGGACCAATTATGGGAATATGTGTAAGCACACCATTGCCAGACATAGAACATTGTGTTGTGCTCCAGCCATATATACTGTAAATACTTGCCAGTTGATGGTTAATGAGATGCACCTTTGTTAGAGAAAGTCAAGTCACCTGAGAGCAATTTATCAAATCAGGACAGATTTAGAAAAAAAACATATAATAGAGATGTATAGAAATATGTTTGTCACATTATGACAACTTGGTCAACCATTTTTCAGTTAATGATTTATACGATGAACTACTGACTAGGTGTTTTGAGGAGTAAGACTATTGCACAGTGAACTATATAATACATTTTGTTTAACATGACATAAACAATTGATATTGTAGCAAAGAGCAGGGAATTATAGATAATCATTTGAATGCATGTACCAAAGCATTTGCAACTTGTTCAAAGTAGTGATAAACTGCCTATATGATGTGCACATGTGACATCATGATGTGAAGATTGAACAAATAGTTTTGAGAATTTCATTCTGATCTGAGAATTGTACTAAAGCGACTGAGAAAAACTGTAAAACAATGTGTGAAGAACAATTAACCATCCATTCAAGCTGAATACAAAGCACTTTAACATTACAGCGAACTCCAGTTTCAAATTCTTTTATTGCACAAGAGGCAAGAGGCAACAAATACAGTGGCTGGGGTCAAATATACATCTTATTCAGACTACCACTCAAATAAACACACATACCGTATGGGCACAAATACTGTACAGTACTGTACATAGTAAAACAGGACCCAACAGCAAGTCTCATGACTGCATGTGTCCTTGAGCAAGACGTTACATCTCAACCAAGTTCACAGCCGCAACACAGTAAGTGATCTAAGAAGACACTACGGCTCTTAAAAGACACACAGCTCAAACACTATTATTTATTATTGCCCAAACTTATTGTAACTGCTTCCACAGACAAACCAAGTACATGCACACAAACATTCTCGACACTGGACTGTTTTACTTACAGTAAATTCACCACACAGTCTTAAACTCTCTTGTGCTTGTCTTGCCACCCCATGACTTGTCCTCTTGTCCGCATTAACATTATACAGTCTAACACACACACACACACACACACACACACACACACACACACACACACACACACACACACACACACACACACACACACACACACACATTTTAGAGCTGGTACCTGGTTGTAGAGCGCACACACATGCAGGGCGGTGTTTCCAGACGCATTCTGAGCACTCATGTCAGCTCCATAGAACAGCAAGTGTTCCAGGTGCTGCACATGGCCATAGCGGCACGCCTGAAAGGACACATTGACTTATTAGCAAATTAACCCTTGTTAATTCAATGAAGAGAAACCAAGAATACCTCTTAGAAAGTTGTGCAAATGACATTTTACATCCATGCTATAAATTTAATATAATACAGGATACAGAATAAAACGTCAATATCCTTAAATACACACAGCAGCTTAAATAACAGTTTTTACAACAAACTAACTAAAAGTAACAGAGTATAATATATGTAAACTGATTCTGCTTGTGTTTATATACGCATGAGCTACTTTGTGAAAATGCTATCATTTATAAAGGTCTACAAAATTTACATCACATACAGTACATTACTGAAGGCAAAGTGTTTATTTAAATTGCAGTGATTCTGGAATGAATGATGACCCTCTGTCGTGTACTGTATGATACAAAGAGACCTCAAATTTTTCATTTTATCAAACTCCTCTTGCTTATTTTCCACCTACACACTGTTTTGTCTTTTGTGATTGACAAATACAGTACATGCACAAACCTGGTGACAGCACACAAATGACACTGGGAGTGCTGTTGGTTTTCTTCCTATTGTGCACATCTGTACCACTAGAATAAGTGTAAAACAACAGCAAAACTGGACTAAATGTGTTCCAGAAGCACCTCGTTCTTAACCTAAACTACTTCCTTAGAATTATTCAAGTGCAATCAGTCAGACAGAATAACTCATCTATCTAAAATAGTCAGTGGTATTCAGTGTTCCCATTTTCCAAAACAATACGAGCAACGAGAAGGAAAAGTGATGTAACATTGTGATAAACATGACTCTTTCCTAACTTCTTTTTGTTCTTTGTGGATTCTCTTCATGAGTTGCCATCTTTGCTCCCTATACACCTAATTATGACATCCTTGTGTTGTATTACTTAATCTACTTTGGAATTGTTGTCGAACTGTTTCTTGAATATTTTATAAACCTTACAGTCTTATTTTGCCTCTGTCCCAATATTATTGGCAGACACAACATTTGAGGTTTATGTACAGTATATAAACAAAACACAAGATAAATGTAAATATTGAAAATTAGTTTTTCTACCGTTGTCAATTGGATTGAACCTTTCTATCAAAAATAGTATTTCATTTTAGAAATAATGCTAACCGTTCTGTAAATGGTGCGTGTATTCAACAGTAGCGTGATTTCAATATTCTTACTCATTCAATCATCATCTTGACCAGATTATCCTGGTACGAGGGGATTCTGGAGCATATCCCAGCTATCGCCAGTCCATCACAGTCTCTGCTCTTAATAAACTATTTTAATACAATTTTCACAATCATCTCTCTACTTATTAACACTCAATTTCAGCAACAGGGCAGGAGATCCTATAGCTGTCTGGTTTCATTATGGTACAAGAAGCGTTCAGACCTCCAGTGTCATTCAGTCACTACTCAAATCTAAGCTGAAAAGCCCTGACATAATCAGAAACAGCATGTAGGCACTATCTTTCATTATGTTTACAGAGTAGGGCATGCCTTGAGGCTATGCAGTATGTGTATGAAATGCATACAATATGCTGTGCTTGCACTGGCTCAAGAACCTATTTTTATGCTTATTACTCCACCTCTTGGACAACCAGCACTGGCATAATGTCTATTGCAGTAAAAGTAGATTGACCAACTTTGTAAGTATCAATAAAGTAAAGGAGTGTAGAAAAAACAGAAACCTCCTGTTACATATACTGTAAGTAATCAAAAAACCTGCATCTACTGTACATTTGCATTGTGTATGTGTATTTATTTGTGTGCTGTGTATTTATGTATTACCTGATGTATCTCCTGCCAGCCATTCTCATCCACACAGCCGACCTGTGCATGATCATGCAGCAGCAGCTCACAGCAGTACGGGTCTCCTCCTACCATTGAGCTGTGATAGAGAGGAGTCAAACCTCTGCTGTCTTTATAGTCAGGTGATGCACCCAAGTCCAACAGCGTCTAGTAAAGAAGTTTAGTGGGAAACAATGCTTAAAGGATCGTATGCAATGTGCAGTGTCTCTTTCCTGGTCCACTCCAGTCCTGAATGGCTATATAATGTGATATATCATAGACATACTTTACCAACAGCAGAAAGATCATATAGTGAGTAAAGAAAGTTCAGTCAATGTACACACAGCACCCCACATTGACTAGAAAAACAGAATTGTTGACATTTTGGCAGATATTAAAGAAAAACTGAAATATCACATGGTCATACTATAAGTATTCCGACCCTTTGCTCAGTATTCAGTAGAAGCAACCTTTCGAGCTAATACAGCCATTAGTCTTTTTGGGATCCTAGATTTGGGGATCCTCTGCCATTCATCCTTGCAGATCCTCTCTAGTTCCATCAGGTTGGATGGTAAACGATGGTGGACAGCCATTTTCAGGTCTCACCGGAGATGCTCAATTAGGTTTAATTCACGGCTCTAGCTGCGCCACTCAAAAACAGTCACAGAGTTGTTGTGAAGCCACTCCTTCATTATTTTAGCACAGGCTAAAATAATGAAGTGATCTGTGCTTCAGGTCCATACAACACAGTGCTTCAGGTCATTGTCTTGTTGGAAGGTGAACCTTTCGACCCAGCCCACGTCCTGGGCGTTCTGGAGAAGGTTTCATCCGTATCCCTGTACTCGTCAGTATTCACCTTTCCCTCGATTGCTACCAGTCGTCCTGTCCCTGCAGCTGAAAAACAGCCCCACAGCATGATGCTGCCACTACCATGCTTCACTGCTGAGACTGTATTAGACAGGTGATGAGCAGTACCTGGTTTTCTCCACACATACCGCTAAGAATTAAGGCCAGAAGTTCTATCTTGGTCTCATCAGACCAGAGAATCTTATTTCTCATCATCTTGTAGTCCTTCAGGTGTTTTTCCTCAAACTCCATGTGGGCTTGTGTGTGTCTTGCACTGAGGAGAGGCTTCCGTCGGGCCACTCTGCCATAAAGCTCAGACTAAATCTCCCGACTGCATCTCTGGAGCTCAGCCACAGTGATCTTTGGGTTCTTCTTTACTATATCTTTCTTATCAAGGCTCTTCTCTCCGGATAGCTCAGTTGGGCCAGATGGCCAGCTCTAGGAAGGGTTCTGGTCGTCCCAAACGTCTTCTATTCAAGGATTATGGAGGCCACTGTGCTCTTAGCAACCTTAAGTGCAGCAGAATTTTTTTTGTAACCTTGGCCAGATGTGTGCCTTGCCACAATTCTGCCTCTCAGCTCTTCAGGCAGTTCCTTTGACCTCATGATTCGCATTTGCTTTGATATGCGCTGTGAGCTATAAGGTCCTATATAGACAGGTGTGTGGCTTTCCTCATGAAGTCCAATCAGTATAATCAAACACAGCTCAAATGAAGGTGTACAGTAGAACCATCTCAAGGGTGATCAGAAGAAAAGGACAGCACCTCAGTTAAACAAAGAAGTGTAACAGCAAACGGTCTGAATACTTATATTCTTTTTTTTAAATCTGCAGAAATGTCAACAATTCTGTGTTTTTCTGTCAATATGGGGTGCTCTGTGTGAGGAATAAATACTTAAATTTTAGCAAATAGCTGCAATATAGCAGAGTGAAGAATTTAAGGGGGTCTGAATACTTTCCACACACACTGCACTGTATGTATGTTACATATCCTGGGGAAATTGAATATTTGAATAATGACAACAACTGAGCGGAAATAATCAATTTCAACAGCTCTGGCTCATCAGGAAATTAATTATATGACTCATTTAGGTTACAACCGTCCTCAGCACAGACACATGAGAGGCCATTAGTGAATATGTGTGACCATTCAAACAGAGCATGTTAAGCCTCACATTCTGTGTATTTAGCAATAGCTCAAGCACCTTTTGTACTGTGTTGCTCGAGCACCCTCTGCCAGAGATGGTCTGACTGGAAGAAAGCATTAGCAACAGGCAGATACGAGACACGCGTTAGCTTCATACTATGGTTGTGTGCAGTACTCACTATAAGTGCTGTATGGTTCTTGCTGCGCACGGCCTTGTGTAGGGCAGTAATGCCATCTTTTGTTCTGAAGTCCAGATGTGCCCCTCCACTCTTTAGTACCTTGATGAGCTCTGCGCAACCCTCCAGCTGTGCTGCCAGCGTTAAAGGACATTCTGTAAGATGTAAGAATAGGCAAGAAGACTAAATCAAAACTACCACGAAAAGTAACTGAAGCTGTCAGTTTTTAAAGATGCAATTTTAAAGATTTGTAGTTACTATTAATAGTATTTATGAAATTGCCTTGGATGGCATGATTGTAAGTAAGTGACTGCTTCCTGTTTGTGTTAAGCCAACCTATTCACATGTTCCCCACGCTTCACACTTCCTCTGTCTGACTATGGGTCATCCAACAGGGAAATCTCCTTTATGAATGGACAATCATTTGCATAAACATGAGGAGATTAGCAAAAAGAGTAATCCAGCTTTACCCAGCAAGCAAAAGGCTTATTTCACAAAATCCATACATGGTAATTTTGTAGTGAAAAGACACAAAGACAGAGAGAGAGGGAGGACAGGAAAGACGCAGAACGAGAGAGAGCAAGCCAGAGAGCGAACCCACAACAAAAATACAAATCAAGGTTGACAACTTAGTGCATGGATGAGATATTACTTTGCAGGGACAGCCTCACCTCCAGTGTCTGGATCGTGAAAGTTAGGGTCCAGGCCTTTTTCTAAGAATCTTGAGACTTTTTCAATGTTCCTCTGCTGCACATACTCCATAAACTTCTTCAGGTTTGCCTAATAGGGAGAGACAAGGGGATGGCAACAAGGGGAAACATAGGAAGAGACAGCTGTGAATGGGTGATGTCAGACTTGTGAGGATGGGGATGTTTAATAATGCAGTGAGAAGATGAAAACTAAAGCTACTGCTCTCTCCCTGTGCATTTGAATAGTTTATTTTTGCTCTGTAATGCCAAGCAAATGGACCATGTGAAGTGGCGCTTCAGCTATACACTGTAATAGGATGAACCAAAAAAGACCAGGGAAACACTGAAAGCACAGTGACATAAAGACAGCTCTTTTCAATATTAATGCCAGTAATCTATCAATAATGGATAGATCTTAATGTAGCTTTGTGAGCTAACAGTAAGTGTAAGGAACATATTATGGTACAGTGTCTGACAAACAGATTTACATCACTAGGTTCAACACTGACATTTAAAACCATATTCATAAAACAAGCACCAGCCCATATGCAAATATTACCCTTCAAATTATAATGAACACACAAATACACTTAATTTCCTCTGTGACTTATGATTAAAATATTCATCACCTCTGCTGATGGGTTTGAGCCTTTAGAGTATAGAGTGAAAAAAAAGCTATGCACAAGGTACCAGAACTAACAGTTCACAATAGAGTACTACAGCCTGAAGAATCCATCTTGGGCTATGAGACATAACATTACAGCCCAGAATGCATCAGACCAAAGAAAAAAAATATATTAAAACCAATTTACTTCAATACAATTTATTCCTGGACATAAAAAATATAAATGAAAACAACGTGATAGCCTAGCATATATCTTGAGGATGTAATAACATACTGTCTGCAGTATCCCAAATGAGTTTCACAATGAACTTTCATTACTATTGCATTCTCTCCAGCTCAGTCATTACATAACCTCCACATGTGTGAAAGCCTCCAGACACTCACTCACACACACGTGCATTCTACAAAGATTAATTACTGGAACACAGAGGAACATGCAAGAATCCGAACAAAAGAAAAAGCAGCTGCTTTGACACTCACCATGTGGGACATCATATATACTGTGTAGCGCTTGTCCTGAGAGGTCAGACTCAACAACACCTTGCTTATTTCACATCACACACGGTTTTCTTCTCACACTGAGCCATCTGCAGCCTCTGCCTCTACAAGCCTGCCTCCTGTCCGCGCACACACGCCACTGACATGCTGCTAGGACCTGCCGACTGCTACACTCACCATCTCCAAGTCAAACTGAGTGAGAGAAATTCACTTTGGCTTTTCCCTTTTTTTCAGACGTTCTGAGGCAGTTGTTATGGTGATGGAATACAAAGACAGCTGTGGTAGCCAATGTACATCAGTGGGAAGAGCACTGAGGTTGTGAGCTGTGTTTTGTGACAGTGCCTGTTCACTCCAGAATCCCTGGGATTTTTTGGTGATGATATGTGTGTTTTAGTGCCTGCTGAACAGACTGAATGGAATGATTAAAAGGAAGAATCTACTTAGATGAATGTCTTCATAAACTCTCTGAGTAACACTTACAATGACAGGAGCGGAAACAAAAATGGCACAATACTGGAACCACAAAATACTAGAACAGAAAGATTTGCAGATCTAGTGTTTAACAATGGTGACACGCCATTATCACTTAAAACACTTAGATTCAGTGCAGAATCACAGTGAGTCTTGTCTCTTGTGCACATTCTGGATACATGTTGACGGTCTTGAAGCCTAATGTGAGCCCAGTATAAGGATCTGTATAAGGTAGGTAAAGTATAAGGATTGTCTACTGCATGGACATGGTCTTACAGCCTTCACATTTAACATTCTTATCTAGAATTTTTTTTTCAGATCTCGTCAGACAATTTTCTACTTCACTTTCTCTAGTGAGGAAGAAAGCAGTTCTACTCTATGTAGTGTCGATTCTTGCAGTCGATTTCCAACTTTCAAAGAAACTGTAGATTCTCCTTTTTCATGGAAGGTTACTGACTACTTTGACCACGTCTGTATCTGTCTTTCAATGATGGGATTTTCCATTAAATAGGATTATGAACTCAGAATCATAATGAGTACAGACATTATACAGTCTTTCTGAACACACCCGTTTTGTGTTCTAGGCAGTTTAATTGGTGATTTACATGGCTTTATTTATTTATTCTTTTTTTTGTACAGTAAGATGAATTATTACGCAGTAACACATCTGCAGTGTATCATCAATCATTGGCAGAAACTGAGTGGAACAGCAGCTGTTACAATTATACAATACTGCCCTTATTTTTTTTTTATTTCTACCAATTTTTAGAATAGGCTCCCAACTCCTTTACTAAAGGCTGTTTATCTGGGACTACCTGTAAAAACATAGCCAGACATTAGGTGGCCAGACAACAAAACTACTCCTGCAGACACTTTTGTTAAGCCTTTAATTCCACTGTCTCAAATACACAGTTACTGTTTCGTCTCCCTTTCTCCTATTTTGAATAGTATGTTGCCAGAGCTTTTATAGAATTTACGCACATTATGTTCTGTTCATTAGCCCATGTGCATTCAGTCGTGATCCATACAGTGCACATGTGTGTCAAATACTTTCAGTGCCCTATATTTACAGCTGGTATGACAGTTACATAGGCCTGGATGAGTAGTAAATGCAATGTTACTAAAATGATGCTTATTTTGAAGCATAATGTGAGCTGAACTGTAAAATACACACATGCTCTTAAGTATCACAGCTGCAATGAACACTGAGTTACTGGAGTATACTGGGCCATGAAGAGGGACAGGCAATAGGCTGATATAATTAGCATTTTTTTGTTCTTTGCATTAGAAAAAAATTATTTGGTGCATTAGAAATCATACATGCACCACATAGTACATACAGTACAGAAATAATCACTGTCTAAAGAGATAGGAGAAGAAGGTTTGGCTCATCCTGTTCTATAAATATAGACTAATAGCAGGAAGCACAGACTCCTGAAACCTAAGACAGCCTGAAAATAAAAAAGAAAACATGCAGACTACTCTCAACTCCCTACAAGAGCTTAGGTAGATAAAAGCAAGCCGGCGGTAAACATTCTAAGATGCACTTCAAAGCCTTGGCACAACCCCAAAGCAAGCAGTAAAAGTATAGACTAGACTGTATAGTGAAGCTGTCACTGGTCTACTGCAACATCATTTTCACTCAAGGTTCACTATCACACAACAGAGGCTCCTCGTGAGTTGAAAAACACAGTGAAATGGCTCAGCCAGTGTTATTTGTGTGCTTGTATAATTCATGGATTTATTGCAGAGTATGAAGGTCTAGAAGCATATTCCTATGAAAAATGCAACACAATGACGTTGTATTGTAGAAACACAAGAAACTGAGATCGCATGAAGTCAGCGAATGGCAAAGACAGCGACAAACAGAACACAGCAGCCAGTTTCTCTGTTCACTACAACTGTCCCTCTTTTTAAGCCATGCTACTATAATACCACCTTCTTTAATACATACAGACAGAAAGATCCTGCTACCGTAACACAGTACATTTCAAAGTGTACTGCACTGTAAAGGTGAGTTTAGCTCAGAGGGGAAGATTTAGTTTTTGCCTTTTTCTTTTCAGACCAAACCCTGTTAACTGTGCCTGAAGCATCTGTCAGGCTCCAAAGAGCAGTAAAATGTGTATTTTGTGCACACCTGCGTCAGTAAGCGTCACCACATACAGGCAAACAACATTTTTTTGGGAATGATTTGAATTTCTGTCACAGTACAGTACATATAGTTTTTGTCTTTTGCCTTTTCCCAAACTTTTTTTTTTGTTGACCAGTGTACATGCTTCCTGACTGTGTGCCAATCTAATTATAGCAAAAAATGGCTTTGTTCAAACAGACTCCTGCTTGGCTGTCTCTGACGATGGCTGCACACAAAGCAACAGCATCTTGCACTCCCTGGTTCGTTTATCTATAATAAAAAGGAAAAGTTAACTGTAAGTTAACTATGTATTTGTCTTTTTTTCCAAATTCCCAAAACATAATGTTGGAAGACAACTCTCCAGGTGAACTGGAGCTGAAACTCTGGTGCTTTCATCACTTCAGTTTTAACATCTCTTTCAAGAGCTTAATGCATTACACAAAAAGAAAAGACCAGGCAAAGGGGAGGTTACTTTTTTCTAAATGCTCCAGCTAAAGTACTATGTGTCATATTGCAGGTGAAGATCTTTTATTAATTTGCCCTCGTTTTGTCTACTTGGATGTGGTTGTTGAAGGGGCGTTACAACAAAACCTGCACAGGGTTCAGTGATAGACAAGTGCTATAAAACTGAATTTGTTCATCTTATCTTGCAAACAAGAAAACCATGAAGAGCCTCAGCTTGATGAAATCACAATTAGCATTTAATTAGAATAATTAAAATAATACTTATAATAACATTTACATGTATACTATATATAATATAAATAGACTTTTTTCACGAGAACCCAAGAAGAGATTTTGTATTACATTTTAATAATGATGATGAGTAACATGTCACCATTTTCTTCAAACACACCATGATACAACATTTATTAGACAGTTTTAGACAGAGAGAATTCAGCTTGGTGAATGCATGAGTGCTGTGTTTACTGCTCCATTTTCTTTGGTTACAGACAACTAAAGGGACAATGATTGTAATTATTACCCTTTTTATTTTTAATAACTGAGAGTGTTTTCAATTTTACTATGTCCCCTATGTATGTGTTTGAATGGGCAAGAGTCTAAGAAATCTCCATAACCCATACCTAACAGGCTTAAAGTGTAATGCTCTGAGCTACAAAAGGCCAGTGTGCTGTATGACAGAGTATGAACTTTCCACGGAATAGGATTATACATGGGTGAAATCTTCAACCTTTGCTGAATATGGAGCCAGAGCAGTTTAGTACTAAAACAAAAAATGTAGCATGTCTAAGCAGTAAAAAGTTGCTGAGGCGTTGAAAATGTACAGCAAACAAGAAATAATTAAATATATAAACTCAGGCATTACTGAATCCATGCCTTCATGCCATCTGCAAAAAATGAATGCAAGTCTATTAAGCTTTAGGAAAGCAACTATCATCACTTAAAAAAGCAATGGATACGATGGAGCAATGGAATATATTGCATTCATTCACACACATACCGTACTTCCACAAGCAATCACATACGCCTGCACATGAACTACTTACTGATTTATAATTTAGTACACTAAACACACAGATTGTATTCATAATGCATGAGTGCATTAAAAACAAAACACACTCAGAGACAGGGAGGGCAGTGTCGTTACTATAGCAACAGCATCTAACACATCATTGACCATAAATGTTTGCGTGCAACATGCCATTCAATTTTATGTTTCTCTATGAATGTTTGAAAACAAGTCCAAGCTCCTCTCACATCTCACAATGTGCAGTGATTATCATCATAATCATAATCATAATTCTAAACAACTTACAGTACACCATCCAGCATGAATTCTTCCTAGCCTTTAAGCAAAGATTTCTTTTGGTTTGTCCAGGGTGTCAGGGTTTCCTCAACTCATATTTATGTTTATGGACGATAATAAAGAGCAGATACAGTTCAGCACAAAAAAGGCAAAGGCAGAAACCAAATGCAGTCTTTAACCCAACTGGTACACCAAGCAAATATCAGTCTTGTCATTCTTGCACGCTACAATATTTATGGTCCACAGAGAAGAAAGCACAACAAGCAGATGTTATTCAAGTACTGTATCATTTTTTATTTACCTGTACTGCACTGATCTACCGTACGTGGTTATTTTATTTAACTGCACTCTGCTTTTTACTACATTTAATCAACTAAATGACAACGTATAAATTTGGGCTGGTGCAACTAATTGACTAATTGCACTTCCCTTGATTATTCGTGCACTTCAGCAACCTCTGACAATGACAAAAATAACTGTGATGTAATCTTTCATTCCAGAACCAAACAAACTCAGCATTCAGTTCACTGCTAAAATGATTTATCATGTTGTTACAAAATCACTGAAGGAAGAATACAGACACAGCCACAACCTTTAAACAGAACATTCTAAGAATGTAAAGGCGGCAAACAAACAACAAGCAACCTTACAAATGGTGGTATCACAAACCTCTCTGTAAGAACTGTATATAGAAACAATTGCAGAGGGCTCCTCAGGAAGCTCCACTGTGATACTAACCTATATTTGCTCTGGATCTGGATCGTGTTAGCAGTAGTGTCTTGTGTCTAACCTCAGAGGACCGGCTCCTGGTGGCTCTCTCTGAACGCAGCAGCATGGTGCCTCCAGAATAATGCTGTTCAGTAGCTCTATATAATATGTAACATTCGTCTTGATGAACCGCAGTTTGGCCATCCAGAATGGTGTGATCTAGGTCTGAGGCTTGGCTATAGGCTGGAACAAAGCAGGGAAAGCCACAGCCGCTTTCTCATTCATCAACACGCTCACAAACATGCAAAGCACAGGCTTGTTGTAAGTGCACCCCCCAAATACATTCTGCTGTACTGTATGCTCAACCAGTTCCACCCACTTGCCCGGCTCCACTGACAGTACGGCTTTGTTCGGCATTGTCTCTTCCATCAGTGCAGATTAGTGCTGAATTACCTCCCAACCCATTATGGCATTGGGCATAATAAGCGACACACAAATGCACAAAAGTCAGATCTACTTGAGTTTTAGCCCTTACATTGAAGCATGCATTTATATAACACACAGGTGGGTTTGATCTAGCTGTTTCTCCAGCTTTCAGCAGGCTCTTGCTGAATAAGCAGTGTTCAGATTGTGAAAATCATGACATCAGTACTAAATGTCAGAAGTCAGACCTTTATTTTAAGCACAGAGATGCTTTCTCAGCACCAAATCACAGCCAGACACAATGATACAATGACTTTAACAATCTTTACAGAAACCAGACCTCGATTTTATCTAGAGTAAGTTTGTGCAGACCAAAACTGACCACAATATGAAACAAACAATGCAGCACTGTTTGTTTATTGAGACATGGGAAAGCAAAGGATGTAAGACTCCATTCAGCAATGGTAATGTCTGAGGAACAGTATGTACATGCCCACGCCAAGCTTTGCTATTGGTTTCCTTCCTGAGAAGTGGTTTCAGAGGGCTACGTTCAAGAGCGATGGCAGATTTCACACATCTCCACTGTTTTCTCCTTTCTCTACAGTATGTGTCTCTAAGTTCCACACTAACTTAAAAATAAAAGAAAATAATATAATATATAATGAAATATGTTAGTAGAGCTCCAACACTGTTTGCATGCATGACTGTTTGCATGTGTTTTGAGTGTTTGTGATCATACGCGGGTGGTCGGGTAGAAACAGAGGAATGCATGCTGTCATCAAAATAAAAGAGCAGAAAGAAAAAGCTGAGTCAGGTCCAGTCACGTGCTTTTGTACAAACTGACACAAGGACACAAGCACATGGGTACCGAGCCAGACATTAAACACAACTAAATAGACCAATGGGCTATGGAGTGCGGTCTAGAATCATTAATTAAAACTTATTCTGAGTGTCAAACTATAGCCAAATACTATTAAGTTACATTATTCTCTCCTAAACATGAGCCTTGGCTACAACTAGGCCTGCAGGATACAGAGAGTGGACAAAAGAGGGCAGCCAGCCACCTCCAGGCTGAGACAGGGGTTTGTGCGCAGTGTATTTATTCAGTCAGATGATTATTAGGACTCAATTGTACGTTAGGCCTCAGGCATCCTATTCTACAGTCAACTATTCATACTGCTTGACCTAGAATGATGGCATCTCATGCTAGTGGGATGTTGATGTTAATGTACTGTTAGGCAGTGCTATACAGTATACTGTAATGTCCTGTTCATTATTGTAAAATAACCAATAATTTTAAGCAATGAATACATTTGAAATTATAAAAACTGAAAGCAAACACTATTATTACCAGCAACAACAAGCCAAGATCTGCACAGCGCTTACTGGGTTGTACTATAAACAGCCTGGAGCTACAGTTTCTACGTGGCCTGGTTTCAGAGCAAACTGAACAAAACACGATCAATTCCTTTCTAATCTGTCTAATCAGTGTCTAGCACTCACCTTTAACTACATTCGCATCTATAGCCTGCTCTACTTAACTACAGATTGAAGGTGGGAAGTAAACTGTTGTGTTGCCAAAGTGCAAAACATTTGAGTGCAATGCTGCAAATTCTAACAAAGACCTTAAAAGTGCACACAGACATATTTGGGTGCGAGCAGTATGCAGTGCTTGTAAATCACTTTACTTTACAAAGTTAATTAACACGCACACAAACCTACTGTATGTAAAACACTTGAGCACAGTGGTTGATTTTAATGGCTGTTACAGGACTTACTGCTGACTTTCACACAACAATAGCTGCAATACAGACAGAACAGAAAGGAAAGTGTTACACTTTGAACACTGAATTACAACTCATAGATCCCATAACTACTGATGAAGCTAACAGACAGATGAAAGATATGCTGCTGTGGGAGACTTTGCAGACTGACCCATTGTGCAGTAGTTCAGCAGAACGCTGACATGGCCTGACAGCTGCCACCTGCCGACCCCTTATTGACTGGACCTGACAGACTCCGAGAGAAGCTTCACAAAAGACACTGGAAGTGGCAGGTAATTATCCTATAACATTGCCTTACAGTACAACTACTGTATTGCTGTTCACTGTATCCTCAGCTCTTTCTAACGTCGCCTTTCACCGGGACAAACACTGACACAGTGAAGCGCCTACACAGACAGCAGTTTGATTCAAGCAGAAGTTTACCACAAAAAGTAGTAAAGATCACAAGTTCTGCCCCCAAGAGACACATGTTGTCATATGCAGGCATAAACAGTTCTTCACACTGTACATATACACTATGTGTTCACAAACTCACACTTTCACAAAGCAACGCCTGCCGCACACAGACGTATACTCACACTCACACTGTTTACCTTGCTTATCCAAGACTGACTCTCCTTTACACATGAAGTGACAATAGCCACAGTTAGACACACACATCCGCACAGGTACACACACACACACACACACACACACACACACACACACACACACACACACACACACACACACACACACACACACACATGCATAAACACATACAGACATGCATATCCAAGGCCACAGTTAGTAAGTGAAGCAGTGCAGAGAACAACATTAGCATTCTGTCAGGGTTTCAGACAAGACTGCACCAGCTCTTCACACAGCCAACACGCAGCGAAGCATAACAACTGAATGAAAGGCAGAAAGAAAGGACAGGTAGACAGAGATGGGTTGGGGACTATGAATGACCAGAGAAGGAAGGTGTCAAAATACAAAACAAGCAAATTAACAATCAATCATTTACAGGAAAGATACTGAAAATTAAATTAAAAAGATGACAAGAGCAACTGGGGTACCTTACTCTTGAGTCTGGCCTTTCTGGCTTCATTAGTTTTTCTTTTTCTTCTCTCTGCTGCTTGTCTTCTGCCCAGAGCTGATCCCATCTCACACACACATAAACACACACTCCCTGTCACACACACTACAGTTCCTATGGCAAACCACCTTCCACATGGCTACGTCCAGCGCCCCGTCTTCGCTGCTCTTATCTTCAGGTTTTCTCTCACTCTTCTCACTCACTATCTCTGGTGTTCGTAAAGTATGCAGACGCACATGGTCACTCACACAAACACACAGCCCAGCACGGAGCATAAACTGACTCTTGTGCATGCACAGACAGACCGAGAGATGGTAAGGTAGTGATTTTGCAGGATGCTGGAGAGAACAGGGAGAGGGTGGGGAAAGAGTGCGCTACACAACAGTGAGTGGAATCAGAGGGAGGAGAGTGTAAAGTGTAAAGACAGAGGGAAAAAACTGAAAGAGACCATGTGAACACGAGTCGGGGTGGTTTGAAAATTAGTTAGTTAAAAAGTTATACAGTTATCAAGACTGAAAAAACAGCAGAGGAAAAAACTAAATAATGCAATAATATCAAAAGTCAAAAACCTACAGTAAACTGATAAATAAAATTATTAGTCATATTTTAATTTTAAAGTCAGTTACTTTACTTCTTCTATTATTTAGTGCAACCAAACTGTAAATTATAGTAAGACTATCTCAGTATTGAAGAGGATACATCACATACTGTAAATGCTGTACTTGTGTCTACTGGGGCTAAGGTAATTAAATTGTGGTAAAATAACTGAACTGTTATTAATTATTAAAGTAATATTCTTATTTCACATAAGTTTGTTTAGTTCTGTATTATTTATTGTAATCAAACTCAGAATTTAAAATTAAACTTTATAAAATGCTGTACATGCATGAGTAAGAGTGGTTGAAGGAAGCATTAGCAGATGATGTGCAACAGGAAGGAGTGAGCATGTGAGGTAACACTAAAAATCTGTGGGTAGTAGTGCATCAGCTGCAGCCACTACCTCCAGGGAGTTGTCTAGGCTTGGTATCAGCTGGCAGGCATCACTGGCTGAAGTGTGCAGAGAAAATCAGATAAAAATGGTGTCCGTTTTAAAAAGGTTTGCTACATGTGCCCGGGGGAAAAGGACTGTTTTCAGTGATTAAAAACCAAACAATTTTATACCTAATAACTTAATAAACAAACTATTGCTTTAAAATTATAACTTTAGTGCATATGGTGCCTTATAGAAATGTACCAGCAACCGGATTAGGTTTTTCCAGTGTGCTAAAATGAATAAACAAACTTTAGGAATGTCCCTGCCTGTGTAAACTGACTCAACATGCTTGACAAACTGTGTAACACAGATTTATTGTTATTGATCAGACACACAAGTTCAAGTAAACGTTTCTTTAGCATAGCAACTGATCCAAAGCCTTGAGTGTGCTTCATTGATTCCCACACACAGAGCCTTAGAAAAAGCATTGGTATAGTGTACGTGTTGCAGCCAGCAGCACAATAGGCTTTTTCTTTCGACGGTGAAGGTTACTCTTACTAATCATTTGGGGCCATCTTTTATGTGTGAACATCTCATATGTGTGCGCACACTTTTCAGCCAACCCTGATTTACAACAGGGACTGTTTTGTGCCTGTACTTTACGTTCTGTGTCTGTATTAGTACAGAGTGTGTTTGTTTTGTGCTTGTCTGTCAAGCATCCTCGTCTTGGTAATTTGTCATTAATTAGAAAAGGATAACTTATAGCTCACTTGATGGATACTCTCAGAGGAGTTTGTTACCTTGACCTCCTTCACTGCTGCCTGTCTTGCTGGCTTAAATCAATGCTTATATTAATTGTTTGTGTGTGCGCATGAATCTACCTTTTCCATATATTTAGAGGATTATATACAATAAAAGGGAGGATTTTGATTTAGGGAATCCCCACTGGAAATGATCTCTCATCATGTGCCATGTACTGTAACAGTGAATACATACAGTATACTCTGTGTGTGTGTGTGTGTGTGTGTGTGTGTGTGTGTGTGTGTGTGTGTGTGTGTGTGTGTGTGTGTGTGTGTGTGTGTGTGTGTGTGTGTTATGCAGAAATCCCACATCAAATTTTAGGTTGGCTGCAGCTGCAATAACACTGCGCTGATAGGAGGGTGAGACACTGAGAATGCTTTGTGGGATCTGGCATCTCAGAACAATATCATAGCCACATTCTTTGTGCAGTTTTGCAAATTGAAAATAATGCAGGAATTTCCATCCATAAAAGAAACAAGCAGCTAGCAGCAACTCAAAGCCAGAGCAGAGGTGGAATGCCATTATTCTGCCAAATGGCTTTTATGAATTATTCTTCACTACCCATGTACACTAACCAAAATGTGGCACATGTGGCTTGTGAATCATCCTGAAAATGTCCTTTATCTAGTAGAACTACATGTAACAAGCCTAAGGCTTTTTGGCCTGGTGGTGGTGTCTGTGACCACATTACCAAATAGTGCGTTATTAAACTCTGTGTTACTGTACTGTATACGCCTTGCCTCTGAGGTCCTTCTTACATTACTCTTTATTATTTACATAATTTATAGTGAAGTACACAGAATACCTACAGTAAATTTATCTTTCTACCATATAGCCAATAGACAATGTTACTCAGAAGTTCACATAAATCTGTGATAGTAAAGATGAACTTGATCCCATTTAACACACAATGAAAAGCGGATGATCTGTGAAAGCATATCTATTCATTTGCAGTGTTTGTTGCCAACGCATCTCTAGCACAGTTGTGGTCAAGCCCATCTAGCCATCCATACATATAATGTGGACATGTTGCCACACTGACACAACTATTCACACATACATTTACTCTTACAACAGTTTTGAGCCACAAGTTAATCTAACATTTACAACAAATCAGACAACATAATATAATTCATAGTTACAATGTCATATACAGCACAAGGCACAGTTTGCCAAGGTTTGCTCAGTCTGGGAAACTGTAAGTGTAAAAACCATTGACCCTGGGGTCACTGAGTCACAAACTAAGCCACTGCTACCCAAACAGATAAAAAGTCATTTTAAGATATTAAATATAAAATATAAAATGCTGATGCAGATTAAAAAAATTAAATGGACAGTATTTAGCAGTCCTAGAAGTCCTTTGACATGCAAGAAAGACAATTATTCTGCAGTCCTGTCTATCACATGACTGGCCTCCTACACCAAATACCCACACACACATACACTGTTTTTCCATATTTTATGCAACATAAATGCATCATGCAGCCACCCTGCATGGTTAATGAGGACAGCTAAAAAAGGTCTCGTCAGGTCAGGTGAAGGCAGGAAAAATGAATGATGGGAAAATCCTATCAATTATGACCTAATTCCAACCTTTAGCCTAGGGCTGGTGAGCTCCATACCAGATATGTAGGCTAATGCTTGACCTTTGTGAACCAGGGCAACTTCCTGCAGTATGAATAATGAACACTGTGATTGTGACTGCATACAGCCTCACCACCACCGGAGTCCCCTCTTAACCATTGTAGGCTGTTGCAACAAAGAATAATGTATCCTTTAGAAAAATGACTACAGTCCCAGCTGGTATTGAGTTGTTGCAGTGACTGCCTTAGCCTTTAAAAGCATGCAACACAAATTGCCTAACCCCAGGAAAAGTCAGAGCAGGATACATTTTGGCCTCTACTTCCAAACCTTTAACTAAACGTCAAAAAGCATCTCCAAAAGAATTCAACCCTGACAATATAAACCCCTAAAATGTACTACTGTATGTTTCTGCAAAGGATTGCTTAATGCAGGTGGTATTCTCTTTTTTGAATAAATATACTGTAAAAGTGCTGAAACACAACAGTGTAATAATCAATAGTACTGTATTTCCTCATGTAGTGTTCACTTTGAACTTGCATTAGTTCCTTAAAGTGTGCCTGGAAGGATTAACAATAGAGGCAGACATTTCTCATGGGATATGTGATACAGCATATGGTCAAGACTAAAGAGCTAACTCAGCAATAAGCTGTTATTGGTTTTTCACAAGCATTAGTGCCTTAACAACACATAAGGGCTAACAGTGGCCTGCTCTGGGGTTCTAATGATACTTAATTAATCACATTATAATGTGATGCAACATATTTCAAGTCTGAGGGTTCCGCTGATAACTGGGGTAACACATGTTTCACACTCCGCTGTCTTGACTGTCTAGTTTGTTCTGTTACTTTCAGTGCCAAGTGTTTACTGCATTTCTGACCACCTGCCTACTTTTGCCCCCTGCCACTAATAACTTTTCTGTTTTCCATGTGGATTGCCTTTGGTTATAAGTTCTTTAAGGTTGCCTATCTACTAGGAAAATAGTGATGGAAGAACATGCTGTTATGCAGCATTAGAAAGACTGTAGAGAAGACATCATGACACACTTTAGAAAGAGGAAACGCATTGTGTGTTTAATACAGTATCTTAATGCTGATAGTAATATGCTCACTAAAACAGACTCAGCTCATGTTTGTATGACTTCTATCATGCTGCCATGTGTACAAGCACACGGTGTCCTCATGCAGGGCTCTTAGGGCTCTGCATAGCCTCAAGAGAGCACATAATGTACACATGAGTAAACCAACAAACGATGAAGCAGGAGGCAGAGCAGTCCTCTGCTGGGGTCCTCTTTGCAAGCTTTTACAAACGACTAGTCAATAATACCTAACTTTGTCTCCCTCATGTACACATTTAGGTTCTATCACAAATAAGCAGTGGCACTCTGCTACTACTATGGAAGTCAAGGCAGTTGGGAAACTGTGCTTGGGTTTAACACTACATACATATATACAGGTGTAATTTATTGGTTAGAATGAAAATTAGTTAGTCATATGTTATGTCTTCCAGTCATCTGACATCATTGTAAGAAATGTGTGGACCAATAAATGAGAAAACAGCTTTGATGTTCCCTTGAGATACACTTTCCAACACCTCAATGAGCATAAAAACACAAAAAAGAAAGACGTGACAACAGTGTTAAATGTTCAGAGAGGGGGTCCTACCTTTGTGTGGAGTTTAGACAGCTGCTTTTCATCTATGTAGGTCTGAGTGTAGACACGTCTTTTATAGCGGAACTGAAACACAGAACAAATGCAGAATGAATCCGTGTAAATCTTTTTACAACATTTATTCGTGCAGACTGAAATCTGAACAAAAAAACCATAGCAAATATAATGGACATTTTGCAGCTTGTGTGTTACTGGTTGCTTCAACACCTTGAACCTGCTCCTAACTGGATGCAGGTTTGAAAAAAGTAAAAAAAAAACAAAAAACAATGAACTGTGACGATAACACATTGACGGGTTTATACCAAACCTACCAACAGAGCATAAAATGTAAACATAATAAAGCTCAAAAGGATGATGTTGTAACTAATATATCTATATTACTGTCCTGCCCACAATAACTCTATTTCTGTTTTTATGCATCTTTATCTCATGTTGGTTCTTTGTAATGGATTTTAATTCTTACAGTTTTAACCAAGTAATGCTTTGTTTCCACTGTATGTGTGTTTAAATGTGCTTAGACAAAGTTGCCATGCCGATGGCTTATGCCTAGGTAACATTACTGTGCACAAAACAAAGTCAAAAGGCACATCATCCCCTGAGACCACAGTGGTCTGCTTGTTTAACGGACAGCTTTCACTAAAACCCAACTCCCTTCTGTAGTTCCATTTGCTCTGCCAGTGGGTGAACGTTTATTTCTCTACTGATTTGCGCTGCTCACCAACAGGATAAATCAGCAAAAGGGCAGAGGGGCTTTAGTGGCTAATGCAAACCTGTCAATCATTTCTACACACTGAGGGCCTCAGGGAGTAACTGCTGGTCAATCAATGACACACACAGTAACCTCACATAGCAGGAGCAGACACTAACCCAATGTGATGAGTGCCCACAATATTATGCTAACAAAAGTTCTACTGAAGGAATATAAACAAACAGATATGATTGAGTAAGAATTATCGAGTAGAAAAGGTAAGCAATAAAAAACAACAGACATGGAATGAACATAAACAATATACTTTTACATATATTTTGCTTTCAGTATGTGTATCATACATTTATACTGTCGTTTTAAAATTGGTATATGGAAGTGTTACTGACTGGCACAATATACAGGCTGTCCATCAACATGATCCCATATGTAAACAGCCTATCACTCATGTTTCAGGCATGCAGCACTTTTGACTGGCAGGCCTCACGTAAAACCAGTTACTGAGTCCCTCAAGTCATATATTTAGCAAGTATTTGTGGAGCCTGGTGGAGACAGTAGAGGGCAAACTACCTATAGACCTCACAAACCTCAGTGAAGCAGTACAGACCTTAAAAGATAATTTTTTTTAATGTATTTTTAATGAAAGAAAATATATGGTTTAGGTGATTATCTAGATTTACTTAAAAATGCCAAATAAAAAAATCCTGTGTTTAATGGTCACATATTATAATAAAAATAGTAACACATAGGGTCAGAAATACTAGGTTGATGATGTAATGTGACTGGTCTGTTTTGACTTTCTGTACTGATGCACTCCTGTCTTTTGAGTGTGACACAATGTTCTGTTAAGGGTAACACTTCCAGATCAAATGTATCTTATGAGTTTTATAGTATGTGAAATATCTCTGATTTGGTGACAGACCATCAAGACTGATGAAATCCTGAGCAGCTTGATGGTCTACTATGTACTGATAGCAGCGGGGAGAAGAAAAAAAACAAGACAAGAGAAACAGCCAAGGCATGCTCAAAACTGATTTATTACACTACCCCAGCAAGCTGTGATTATGCTAAATAATAATTAAATTTTTTTAATAACAGTAGCTATGATTGACAGTCAACTAAAGCCTGACAGGATATAATAACTCTGAAAACAAAAGCGGCCAAACTAAAACAATACCTGACATCTTTACACCGTTCTCTGCACAGTGACACAGCTTTATATGCCTGCGATTCTCTCAGATCAAAAACCATGATGGACAAGCACTACAATTATACCAGAGAGATGACAGCCACTGCAGACAACACACTGACACTGAGAGGTGTATTATTGCTGCCAGCTTTGCCTGACATGCATACCAGAAAAAAACGTAAGCTGCCTGCACAATGAAGCCCATGTACTGTAAATGCTGTATAGCCTGCATGCTTTACACTATAGAGAACCTCATCAATATGACATAGCCGATACTGTTCAACAAAGCTTTCATATTAAAAGACAAACAATAACAGTCACTGTTTAAGTCTAAAGAACAAGAAAAAAGCTTATTCTAAATTAATTGTGTCCATTAAGAAATTTAAAAAATAGCATAACCTTTGAAAAGCATGCCTCAAATTGAAAGCAAACTTGTATAAAAAAGAAAAAGAAGTCTAATTGCATGTTTCCATAAGGACATCATTTTTGTTTTCATGTGTGTTTCTTATCTTTTCTTTTTAAATGTACAGTACTACCTACTGCTGGAACCCATCTCGGCTACCATCCTGGACAGGTTTCCAGGCCAATTTAAATAATATCCAATATCCATATTAATGTAAACAAAACTAATTTCTTACTATATTTAGAGTATAAAACTGCACTATAGTGTGTAAATGTGATAATTGATGTGGGTTGTTACCAACATGCTACACATTATATTTAGTGTTGATCATCCCACTTGTTGATTCAAACAGCATGTAAAACTGGCTGTCACTAACTGATGCTGACTGAACAACTTAATGTGAGAAAAGGTCAAAATGAAAAAGACAATGCAAAAAAAATGAAAAAGGTATCACTGTGGAACGCTCAATAATTCAGTTGTGTGAATGGACCCTTAAAGGTGAGGTGTCCACTTTGGTACAGTAATTCCACACTTTTGACATATCATTAGTTTGCATTAGCGATTTCAAATTCTTTAAATCATGAATTAAAATAAATTATTAGCTCCTGCACAGAACTGAAGCAGAACTGAAGTGACTAAAGCTAAGAGTTAACTGTAGATTTAATAATAATAATAATAAAAAGGTTTAAGAAAAGAAAATGAACCAATTCATGTTCCACATCAGCCTCATACATCCTACCTACCTCTAGGTAAGGTACAGGAGCAATCGACGGAAAGGGGTACTCCCTTAGCTGTCTCTCCTCATCCAGAAACTTGCCAGCCTTGCCATTGTAAGCCGGCTGGAATAGGCCATAGTTGAGTACATCCTTCAGGCTCTGGTTGAGATTACACAGGATCCGCTGCTTGGACAGCCAGATCGGAGCGTCCACATTGAATTTCAAACATTTCTAAGGAGACAAGGGTATAAGAAGGGAAGGGTGAAGCAATGTAAGGAAACCATGTTGTCTACATATAATATATTTCATTTAACGACTAAAATATTTAAAAGACAATATCCAATATCCATGTTTAGTTTGTGGTATTTAGTGGTTTGGGCTTGTTCATGGATTCCAGCTATGAAACAATCATTGACTTTAAAAAATGTTTTCAAAGTTACCAAAAAGAAAAAAAACTTCCAAAGTGAAAGGAGTAAAATTTAGCAACTAGCATTTCCAATAAATTATTGGTATTATGCAAATAAATTGAGGTTATGTCATGTTAAGTTCATTGATAACAACAGAATGCTGTTTTCTAGTTCTGTCCAGAGTTGTATTGTGGAAAAACAAAGTACTTCCCTCTTGCTGCCACATTGTGGAGCCTGAGGCACAGACGGTAGACAGATACAGCAAAGAGAGTGAGGGGGAGTGTGCAAAAGCCACCAGTAATAAATCAATCACTGCTGTGTGCAATATCAGTTCTGAAAATCATCTCAATCCTGTTTAGCACCGTTACAGTACGTATGTTTGTGACACTCACACAACTGTTCTTCCCACAGCTGTACAACACAGGTATCAACCACATGCACACACAGGCAGCTCAGACTGACACATTAACCGGTATACAGTATGTACTAGTAGTAGTTCTAGAGATACACCCCGCAGTAGTACTGTACTGTAGGCCCAATGAACCTAAGCACGAAGAATTAATACAGTTAACATCTGAAAATCTCTATGTGTTGCTATAAATCTGGTGCAGATACAATGAAAACCCTAATGCACTAAGGTAAACTGTATTTAACAGAGACTTTAACTAAAACGACCAGGATCACCTAAATTCCTTTGGTGTTTGTATTGTGATCTCATTGTGCATAGTAGTTTTCTCACACATTCCAAAGGCACTGGTGTAACCGTGTCTTTGTACAGGTTGTACGAAATGTAAATATGCAAAGATATAAATCTGTGTCTCCACAACAATAGCATGCTGTTATAGAACCTCAATGGCTACATTTCCAGTAGTAGAAGTAAGAAAGGTAAAGTAATACTGGCTACTTGGGATAGTCAGGTCAAATTAGTGACAACTTTACCATGTTTAAGCAGCTTTTCTGTTCTTATATGTTTTTTTTGTTCTCAGACATTTGATTTATCTGTTCGTGTGTGTTTTCAGCTCATGTGATTTTGGTTGTATAACCATTTGTTGTGTTTCATGCTGTCATCAATCTGCACCATACGTCTTGGAGGGAGCCATCGTTAATAGTTGAAAGAGTGCTGTTATGGACCAGTGCATAAAGTCTACTGAAGCAAAGATCACATTTGATAATTTGTGGTATGATTTTAACTTTATTTGATCTCAGAATACTGGCTAAATTGCTTGATGCAGGTGTGAAGCACTTAATATTACCACGGCGTGTGAAAAGTGCTTTGCAAATAAAATGGGTTTGACTCAGCTATTAAATTATTCTTGTGCATGTGTGCATTAGAGCATGTTTGTATACTCTGGATTCATGCATTGTGTTAACTCCATACAAATGCAAGAATGCAAAGAAAAATACAAAGTAGTACTGAAAGAGAAGACGTGTCCAAATATTTGACTGTGAAAGGTTGTACACGAAAAGCCTTAAGAGGAGTCTCACTTTTATCACTTGCATTGAACAAAACGTTCAAAATGTGAATTCACTAAACAGATGTTGGCAGACGTTTCTCTTACCTATGATAGACAACCATTTGTTAAGGATAATACAACATAAAGCAAAATGCGCTTTTAGGACCACTGTAACAATGAAATAGATAATGAGGGTCTCACAATGTTCCTATAAACATAATCCAGAAAGAGATAGGCAGGGGATGAACATCTAACGGTTTTCATTTTGGCTATGGGATATTCATGCATTTATTTATTGTTTTGTGAACATCTAATGTATCGCGTGTTTCTGATGTTCTGACAGCTCCATCAAAAAGCCAGTGATCACTGATATTTATTGTATACATACCTGGCTTTGTAGTCAGGGGCAACACATGGAGCTCACACTATTTAAAAAGAGAATAGATAAACAAAATGGCAAAGTTGGAAAATGAACATCCGCTGACACACCCTGTGAAGGTGGTTTATCTTACAACAGAAAAAAGAAGATACTTGGTGCATTTGTTTGTGAGTTAGGTCAGATATACTACTCTGTAAGTATGTACAGGTAAGTACTGTAACTTTTTAATTACCACTCACTGCTAACTACTTTGTTATTAGTACAGTATATGTACTATCATTGTTTAGTCGAATTATGTCTTACGTATGAAAACAAACAAACAATGCACGTGTGCACACTTAAAGTGGAAAAGTGGCAAGATTATTTAATCAGTCATTTTCACTTCATCATAGATTTTAGTTCTTATAGTGGCAGCACAAAAAATATAATACACAGTCAAGGGTCCTCGAGTCTTTTGAGTTTGCACCACTTGTCCATGTTAATTTGCATTTACTGTGTCTCCTTGTCTATGGATGGAAACTGAATTATCAGGAAACCATAGAGAAACACAAGTGGCACCTTATAGTGTACCTTGTACCTTGTACCTAGTACGAATGCACCAATACCAGTACTAGACACTGCATCTTATCAAGTGGTTTTAATGAATATCCTACAGTGAGTGATTTACTTTCTAAAGGTTGGGGGGCTGCTGGAGACAACCCTAGCTGTTACAGGGCAACATGTAGAAGTCAGCAATTTGTAGAAAGGCTATGAGTTAATTCATTAATTAATGATATTGAGGCTTACTATGACATTGACACAGTTTGAGGCTGTAGTTAACCTGCTGGGTCCGGTGAGACCCAGGGCACTTGATATAAGCTACAGATACTGTAGTACTGTATTTTCATTTAAGGACATACTCATTCTCAAAAGATGGAGATTAGAAAAATCCTTGCGACAACTCCATTAGCATCAAGACGTATTGCGCAGCTCTAACTAATTAAGGGGAAAGTTTGAGAGGAGCGGTACAGTATCACATCAAGTGGAGCACAGTCAGTACAGCCCCATCAGTTTATCAGTACTGTACTGTACTTCACACTGAGTGTTCCTGAGGCCATAAGTGTTGTGATTCAGACCTCCAGTCTGCTGGAGGGGCTTTGCTTTATCTTGTTGTGATGTCATGTGGCTTCCTGTTTTAGTCCTGTGTGCAATTAGTGTAATGTGTTTCAACTGTTTACAAGTATCCTGCATTTTTTCTCCAGATGTCTGGCAGAACTTATCGTTAGAGTCTATGAGGGAAAATTCAGGATCTCTCTGCACTCTGATGTCGATAGCGACTAAAGTATAGGTCTGATGGCTTAGCCAGACACAACATTAGAAAGAAGACAAGTATGACTACAAACGAAAGAAAAATTATGTTGATAAAATGAATACTGTGGCTATACTATAGAGACAGGTAAAAAAACATTGGCTTAAGAAAACATGCCCCCACACTCTACTGTAGCTGTGACATCATGCAATACACACTAATGGAAACGCTGAATGTATCACTAAAAACCACACGATATTTTGACACTCAGAAGTCTAAAATTATAAAAATTACAAAGACGCTGATTTACAAGGAGAAAGTTCATGAAAGAACGATGATAGACGCTTTTGAAGTTTAAATGACGTTTCTACCCAAAGTATGACGATGACAGAAGCTGATAAAACGAGGGAATTTTACCAAAAGTTGAACGATAATACCCATAGGCGACCATTATAAAAAACATTAAAAGTTTAAATGCTGAAATTGTGAAAAATAATAGCCCCCATATCCTTAAGACGACACACGTTTAGAAAGTTGGACGACGTTTCTATGATGAAGCGTTGGGACAATGAAACTGACTGAAAAACAGGGCGAAATAAAAAAAATAAAGAGCGAAGATATCAATAGTGTGAGCTGTTGCCAGCTCTCCCACTAACTACAAATTAATTGTTTTACAAAGTATCACCAGATGCTTCATTTGGTATTTAGCTGTAAAATGTCAGCAGCTGGAGAAGGACATACTGTACAACCAGTTCAGCAGAGTTGATAGAGGCAAAGTGAGACATTCCAAGCCAAAATACCAATAGGCCACATTGCATTGTGTGTACAGGGAGTACAGCAGTGGATATATATTGTATTCTTTATCCATTTACTCCGAAAAAAAACTTTTAAGTATACTGTATATTCCAGTATTTTTACTTACAGTAAGTTTTTTTTAATAAAAATTCTAATATGAAGCACAGTGAAGTACCAAATTGTGACCAGGAAAAATTATTCAATATTTAATACACATTCTCTACACATTGGTTGACCTACTGTAAACCAGTTGTTAGAGACATCAGGTTATTGCTTTTTTCTATGTTCTTTGTTTCCATCTTTTGTACACATTCAGTCATCTTGTTTATTGGAAATTATCACAGTGACAAATCTAAATTGAACATTTCACAAACCAGATATTTCACAAATAACTTTATATTTATATGTTATTAAACAATAAATATTGATTTTAATTCCCTCCTGTTACATTATTACTATACTTACTGTATAGTGCTTTCTTATCATTGCCTTATTGTTTTACTGTTCTTTCTGCCTGAGTCAATACGCCTGGGGATCATCAATTATTTTTCTCTCTTATTTATAATTTAATGGACTTGCTGTTCAATTAATCTTATTAAAATTTTACAGTGACTACACCTAACCTGTATGCTTCTATTACCAATATCAATAACATTATTAATGAAGCCATCTATTATTAACTGTATTCATTTGCCCTAGTTTCTAGCTGATGATTCTGAGGATTACCACAGTTTTAAACAAGGTGCCTTATTGCAATTACCATCTGTCAAACCTATACAACATTATATATTTCTCTAATATACTGTAAATGTATGTCTTTAAGCTACAGCCAAAAACAACAACAATACTGTATTACTGCAAGGAAAGTGTCAAATACACAGATATGTATAAATATCTGCCATACAAAACACCACTGACTGCAGCTTAGTCTAAACTTTATGTTACAGCCGAAAATGAAATAGGCTGTCACAGAATACTGCAGACGTATTTGCAGCAGCAGTACGTGTGCCATAATGGTTGCAGCCTGCTTTTCTGACTGAATAATTAGTTTTCCTTAGATCTCAAAGTCAAATGAGTCAATACCTATTAAAGTTGTCCATTTCAATATGCTTGTCAGGCACACCACAATGCCTATTAACCAGTGAAACCCAAATTTTGAAGGGTGTGATTAATAAAGACAAACAGCTGTCCTGACACTGATGACACTACTTTAAAAGTCTATTGTTGGGTCTATTTTGCCTGTGTATTTATTCTCAATCTGTTTTGTTGTCCTCCTTCTAAACAAAGGCTACAGCTGATTTCCCTATCTCACCATCCGTGACTTTGAACTGCAATGCAGAGCCAACCTGACTGGATATAGCATTCAAAGCAGGGCTTGATCTGGTTCTCACGCTTAACAGCCAGATTTTGATATGTCACCATATGTGACTGTTTTCGTTCTACTGCAACTGAAAAGGCAGCCATATGCTGACTTTGGATGTGTTGTTTAACACTTTATTTATGAACAACATGGAAAGACAGACCATGCAGCTCTAATCCCCAGATGCCAGTTGTTTCTTATTGAAGAGGAACAGACAATACTGAGGCTGATCCTGATCGTTTTATTAGTAGAAAACAGTCAGGAAAATAAAGCAGCGGCTCTTCTGATGCACATTAATTTGCCACTGCTTTCTCAGATAAGTTATGACTAAACCTTTTACCTACTGCTATAAATTATCACGTGTCAATTAGGTGATAACAATTTTAACCATCTGTGAACAACAAAAACAAGTTATGTGTCACCATAGGCCTAATATATCATATGTTTCAGTTATAATGCAGTTGTATGAGATAGAAACAAAAAGCAGCTGCATATTTTTACAACAAATTCTCATTCACTCATCTTCTGCAGCTTAGTCCTATCCCAGCTGCTATTTGGTTGAGAGGCAGGTCGAGATAGACACAGGCAATTCTGAGTCTACAGCCAACCTGACTGCATGCAGTGTGGGAGTAAAAACCATGCAGACACGATGAGAACTTTCACACTGAAAGACACCTGGGTCATCCTTGGATCAAACCCAGAACCTTCTGGCTGCGAGCTAGAGTGATAACCACTACACCGCTGTGTTGTCCTGCACTCAGCAAGGCCGGATCTGACACCAGTCCGATCACATTCTTCTCATCATTCTTCACACTCTTTCATCAAACGCCAAGCCTTCATCTTCTGTTTCTTTGTATTAAAGACATAGATAAAAAATGAGTGACTATGTGCTCAAGGGAAGAGATGGAAGATACGATGAGGCCCATGCTACTATGTTACTAAATAACTGTATTAGAGAGTCTACAGTTTACAGGCCAAGAGGCACCTGGTGATTTAATGTAAAAGGCACATGATGCATAATTTTAATGTCCCTGATCAGATTTTAGGCAGCAGAAAACTTGCAAAGACAGAATTGCTGTCTTCCAACCCGTAGCCCTACTACAGGAGCAGTGGAAGGCTGTGGGTTATATGAAAGAGAGCTAAGTTTCAAATAAGGACAAACAGGTGGAACAGTGGAAAAATACATTACATCATTCTACATTTGAATTGAAAAATTGGTCTAAGACGGCGTTAATTATTAAGATATGGTTGTGCATGTTTGTTTGGGATCATTCAAGGAGGGATGATGCAGGGAGCAGTACATGACAGTTGTATCTCTAAAGGCACAGATGGCATCCAGTCACAATAGAAAGAGACAAGACATTGTTCATCCCTTTTAGCGAGAAGTGATGCATTGACAGAGAAGAGAAGAAAGAGTGAAGCATGGTGGTGAAGTGAAGTGAAAGAAGAAAGAAGTGTTGAGATGATGGAGTGTAATGACTCTCGCACAACCCTGTCTCCATCTCCTAAGACCTCTGGCTGTCGCTGCCCAGATGACATATGCACTAATTAACAGCGGTGAGCCTGCCACTAGATGTGGAGGGAGCTAAGAGCCCTACAGTAGCAATGCTGTAAACGGATAAAAGTAATACTAGTCTACGTAACATGGATCACACAATAAATAAGCTTTTCAAACTATACATAATGTACTATGTGAGCATATTGTGGAGGAAATCAAGTTTGGACAGGCCTGGCTTATTTGACTGAGAGACTAAATAAACTGTATTCCTGAATTTGGCCGAAGTTCAGAGTAGTAACAAATGCATATAGTATGATTCTGTCTCAGTCTGAGCATCCTTCAGCGTAGTCTCTGCACAAGAATACAAACTAACACTGACTCATCTCTCATTCCTCCATATTTCATAACACAGTTAATGCAGCAATTCATAACAGACACGTTAGACAGGTACAGTAGTAAGCAAGTACCTGAAGGATGAACAACTGACCCAGTGTCTTTTTTCCACATCAAATCTAATTAAAATACTGTAGGTGTATGATGTATGTAATCCATCAATAAAAGGTAACCATGGTATCAATATGGTATCAATTTGTTTAACTGCCGGACAAGACTACCCATGGGCCATAATCACTGTATGTAGACAATGAGTATGTGACAGTGACCAGTGTAAGACACGTGTGTCTATTTGTGTGTGTGTGTGTGCGTGTGTGTGTGTGTGTGTGTGTGTGTGTGTGTGTGTGTGTGTGTGTGTGTGTGTGTGTGTGTGTGTGTGTGTGTGCGTGTGTGTGTGTGTCTGTGTGTGTGTGTGTGTATATATATATATATATATATGTAATTAAAAGCTACACAGTCCAAATGCAAATACTCTATGTTAGTGTAGACACAGTCATTTTAGGCTGGCAATACACTATGTTAATCAGTCTTGCTCTTTATATTTAGCCTAATTTTACTTTAGCTGGTTCCAAGTTCTCAGCAAAATGTGTCATATTTGTTGTAGAATAAATCATCCATACAAAAACATGCAGGACAAATGGCCTCAGTAAGACAATAGTTTTTTGAAAAATAAGTAAATGTGGTAATACTTAAGATCATACTTAAATGCGTCCACTGAATTTTGAAGACGCTTAAGAAATTGGTTGTTTTATCTGCAGAGGACCTGAATCTATCTAGAGCTAGCAGAGTATAGTCCTTGATTAGAGGATACTGGCCACTTCAAATTTAACACTTGGCTTTATTGCCCTGATAACTCGCCTTAACAAACACAAAGTGACTTAGAGAGGTTCAACTGTCCATCCAGGATCTGGTCCAATTAGATCGCTCTTTACTCTCTCCATTACTATTTGGAACAAAGTCCTGTTTTTCTCTCAGTCACTCAGTCATTTTCCACCGCTTTGTCCTCGTAACCATCCTGGGTATGCTGGGCCAAGCTGTCATTCGAGAGAGAGGTGGGGTTCACTCTGGACGGGTTGCCAGTCCATCATAAGGCCTCAAACAGACAGAAAATCACTCGCCATCTCACCTACTAGTGTAAGCTTGTCAGTTGACACTTGAAACTAAATAATTGCACACATACTGTGCAGTGCTCAGTGTAAACAGTAAACATTTAGTACTTACTTTAGTCTCTTGTGCAGAACAGTAGCACAACACAGACGACCACAGGTGAAGCACAACTGTCTGCTGTAAAACTTTTGTAGAGTACAAATATGACGATAATAAACGAAAAGAACAGACATAACCTTCTTCATTGCCTCCCTTTTTCAGTTTAGCTTCTTTTCCCTTAAATTTGCATATCATCAGCCATTACTCTCGGGGTGTGCCAAGGAGCAGTGCACCCTAACTAGTTGCCAAGGAAACTTGCTGAAATTTTTAAATTGTCTAAAAGGGTTTAGTGGTCAGAGCTTTTAGTACGTATCAATTTCTAGAACCACTACGGAGCATGAATAATAGCTTCTCACTACAGTATATCAGATGTGAAGGAATTCCTTAATTCATTTAGCATTTTCCATTATATATAGTAATATACATGTGAATATGTTCACATATGCAAAAACATCACTCACTAGCGAGATATGAAAACTCAAAAAGCTAGACCTGGGTTGTATTACTTAGAACTTTAAGAGTTAATATAAGATCAGCAAGACCTGTTACTTTGATATCCTAATATCCACAAATGAATTAAAATATTTAGAGAAAACAATCTTAAACCTTGACACCACCAATTAAAATGTAAAATTGACAAAAAAGCGAAAAACATCACCCTTGTTTTTCCCTAAAAACAATTCATTATGTGTTATCATAACGCTTGACTAATTACAAGCTCTAAAAACATGGTGTGCATTGCTGTGAACAAATCAAGATAAAGAGGCAGGTAATGAAAGTTTAAGCATTACATACACCTCTAAAAAACTGTTGATATAAGCATGTGTCGAGCCACCGATTCAGAGGGCAAGCTTTCCACAATGTGGATCACTGTAATTTAAAATGTAATAAGGACAAACCGTTTTGTGTCCTTTAAAAATACTGCTCTAGGATTTTAGCGCCAAGGCAAAAACAATTAAGTTTTAGGTAGTGTTTTATTTGTCCACATAGGACCACAGGAGTGAAAAGCAGGCATTCTACCTTTGCAGTGTACCAATTAGAATCATTTAACCATGGCAATAACAGTAGAGAATGATCTTTTCTATAGTTAAAAAGGATTTAGTGAAGCACTATTGTAGTGTGTAAATTGCCAAGGGGTCTCCTTTTCCCATTGGCAGCAAGGTAGACTATACCATTTCTGTACTGACTGTACGGGTGCTATTCAAAGGATGTCTCCTACTTTACTATTGTTTATACAGTTTTAGTATGACAGCAGATTCAGACAGCTGAAGTCCACTATAAAACTATGCATAATGTCTAGTCTGACTGGACTATTATTTTATTATATTGTCAGGGATCTCTAAAAGCAAAAAGTAGATGGATGCCACCTGGAAAACAACACAGAAGGAAATGCTAAAAAGGAAAATAAAATACTAATATACAGTATAATTAGGTTAACCTAAAAGGTGAGTAGATCGATAAAGCAATGACAAAGTTAAATAAGCACTGGCTGTCCTCTAGCAAATATTAATTGTTTCATGATTTAATTCATTAGGTTCTAAATTGACCGCCTTGAAAACAGAATTATCCCCTTAGACAAACAGCATCGCATTATTATGCTGCTACTATAGAAAGAACAAACAGGTATCAAATTGGTCTGTATTGATCCTACTGGCATTAAACACTTTGTGATCTTAACATTGTAGTTTAGCTGTTTCTTGTTTGTTATTCTCTGTTTGTCTTTGAGCAGTATTTGATAGACAGATGGGCAAGAGGTAGTCAAAACAATGGATGAATGGGACATGAGATGAGAAGAAGGGTGAAAGAAGTTACACTGGGTCAAATGTCTCCCCATCTCCCTCGCAGATGGAGGTAGGGAATGCTGGCCACATTTCCTGTTTGTGTTGTGCCAACCGTGACTAAGGCTAAAAATAGTAACACGTGTACGTGAGAGGCTTTCCAGTGAGATGCCCGTCAATCACTGATATAACCCAGCATATGTCAATCGGTGTATGTGAGATTGTGAGTGTACGATATTTAAAAGTCAAACCAGCTGTCAAAGCAAATTTACATAAACGTCCCACCTAGAAATGTGATAGAATGGTAGTAAAATGAGAAATCAAAGTAATATGTAAGAGATAAATGTAAAATAGCAACAGAAAAGTATAGAAATGCGTGCAGTGTTATTGTGTAAATGTATAATTGTGTAATCATAATTGTATCAATTATGTCATTATCCATTAAGTGTCCAGAAAGGATCTAAACAGTCCCAACTTCATCCACATCCAAGTGAACATAAGACAGACATATAGAAAAACTAAAAGGCTTAGTGCAATGGTATAGAGCTAAACGGGGCAATAAGTCTTGATTTACTTGAAAATAAATCTTCCAAAAGATTTATTTAGAAGCATTTTAGAAGCATTTTTTTAAACTGTTAGCGCAAGACTTCGATAACGCAAGACTTCTCTAATGCAAGAGTTCCATAACGCAAGACTTCATTAACGCTGACAATGCATGTTAACGCAGTGTTTTTTTTATTATTAATGTTTGGAAAGTCCGTTGCTCACTGGCTCTGAATACTTAAACAAAGGTCACAGGAGGAGCGGGCTTTTGATCAGTACTGGCCAGAGATACGCTTCTCAACTAATCAGAGCCTTTGGGGGCGGAGCCTATACCCGCTGCAGCAGAGCTGTTGGTGGCAGATAAATTAAGAAAGGTAAAGGTGTCTTACGCGGACATTATCAATTTAAATCTCTTCCGAATGGTGGAGAATAGAAACAAGTCATTTGTAAACATGGCAAAGCTGATCCTGAATCAGCTGAATCACTATAGTACTTTGAGTCTGATGTATCACTTAAATACGATACACACCGTTGATGCCAGCAAATAACCCACCTAAACAAACAGCGGAGAATGACTTCCGCAGACTACATTGCATGTAGCGTGTGGGGGAAGTATAAACAAAAACAAGGCAAGCTAACAAATGCCATAGCTAAGTGGTTAGTTTCAAACTGCTGGCACGATTAGTGTTGGAAGATAACGTTAACAGAATCGCAACTAATAACGGCACTTTAAAATTAAATACTTTTGAATTTGTTATTGAATGCTTCTCATATTGTCTCTTTCTCATATGTGTTAATCGTGATTAAACACAGAAAACTCATGCAGTTAACGTGATTAAGAACTTTAAACGCTGCCCAACACTAGTATTAGTATTTTAATTGAGAAAATTTGGAATAAGGTTTTCATAGTTTGGTTGTGTTTTAATTTTTTTTATTTTTCAGTTTCAAACTGCCTTTTTCATTTGCAAATTTATTTTGTAATTTGCAAGATTGTGGCCCTGATTTAGCTCCATACAATTGATTGACTGATGCACAGCCTTCCAATCTAACAACACAATGCTATCAGCTGTGACTTCAGAAAAAGTTTCATGTTCAACCAATCCTCGCCACTACAATAGAAAGCCGAGGGACACAGGACATGGAAGGAGCATTATCTACAGTGAACATTCTAAAATGGAAAAATAATACTCTATTTCAACTAGAAAATAACCAGAACTGAGGGCATGTCACAATTACCTCTACAACTATACAAAAAATAAATTGTCACTCCCTAGCATGGGAACATTAGATAATCAGAGTCCAACGTAGAAAAGTGAATGAACCAGACATGGCTACTAAGGAATACAATAGGATTACAATGTAGCAAGACAAGGGACGCACAGAGAAGCAAGACAAAATGATGCATTATCAGTAATGAACTCAAAGGAAACATCCGCAGTGCAAATCAACCTCCAGTAAAGTTCTGTGAGGAAGTACGTTGATGCACACATGCTCAAGAAAGAGGGCCAACTGTAATATTAATACATAATTGATGTAAGAAGCCTGATTCTCTCCTACAAATTACTGTACTTCTCTATATAAGAGGGAGCTTGATTTGAAGTTCATTGATTGGTTTGCGCTTAGTCAGTCACATCAGTCATGCACAGTATGCTCCAGGCATACAACAGCAACTTTACTTTTCATGATGTACACAATTCTATAAATATGTTGATCTTAACGGAAACATAAGCAAAATGTAGGGCAAAAACAGGGCAGTTGAGTGTAATTCTTATTTATTTGCTTTCTGATTAATTATTACTATACAACAGGAGTTTATTGCTAACATTCCAAACAATAATAAACCGTTATTGTTATTTTTTTCTTACTAAGTCTCCATGTCTCTCACATAAAACTGGTGAAATGTCTTTGCTACTAGTCACTGCCTGAGGGACTGGTCAGTCTTAGCCTTAGACTCAACAACATTTGATGTTCATTTACATACAGTATTGTAGTTCACACTAGTGCATACTGTAGTTACCATTTGTTTCTTCTCATTTGCAAAATTTTACTCCATTTAGCATAACAAGCAGTCTTTGATGCGAAGCAGGGAGCTCGAAAGGTTACCACACGCAGAGTAAATAGTTAGATTTCCACAGGCCAGTTTTGATTCAACAGGTGCTGCTTATACTGTTTTCTCTCGCTTACTGGCAGATTTGTTTACTCAAATGAAGCATCACTCTCCCCTCTGCTCTGCTGTGTGTGTCAAAAATAATTAATTGTCAATGTAAATTATATTAGCTACACTGATATATGCACTATGTTCACAAAACACACTTTCTTTTCTATAAAGATTTAGAGACAACATGCTCATTCTTTTACAGTCTTGACCACTACTCTAGAGTAAGCTACAGTAACAGTTTCAGAGATTATGGAAACACAAAAAATAACTTCGCCATAGGCAAAGTTTATAAATGAATCATTGTATTGGAACCTTGCGTAATGTGAATCAATGTTTGGTCCAATGGTTCTACATTTTGCCAGTGCCAGCATAAGACCCAATACAGACCATTTTATAAAAATCCCAACCATCTGGTGACTACATGTCAGCTCATATTTTGAATGAAACATAAATCACCCATAAATGCATCAGTTAAATGGACCTCAACCAGTGTTATACAGTACAGTAACACAGCAGAATGTGTTTTTGCTCTTTACACAGCAGCATAGGGAGAATAAGTACCGTACGAGTTCTACCAACAGTCAGACACAGAACAGCACTGGGGTAAATTCATTGCTTAAATTTAAAAAAAGTCAAAGCCTACAGTAGGAAGATCTTACAGTATATAAATAAAAGCGTAGCACACTGTACAATACTTATTGTCTTATGCTGAATATGTATATTCATCAAATCAATCTGGGTTTAAAATTTTTCTCCACACTGAACAACAAAATTCACAGAGTTCTCAGTCTTAGGGACTTTTACTGTACTGTCAAAAAGGTAATTTTTTTCCTTAATTCCCACTGTTCATTGTTTGTCTTGTTTCTTGTTTTCATTTGGTAGAGGAACCATTATAACAATTGAATTTATCTGAAAGCAAAGTACTTTTGGTGCATAAATTAAAAGATAAAATGCACTAAAAGAAACAACGCAAGAAGCAAAATGAAGAATAAAGATCTATACAGGTGGAGAATAACTGGTGCAGAGTTCCCCTTTGATCTGTTGAAAAATAATGTCTACTGTATCAGAACTATTGAAAAAACATCTCCTATCCCACCATTACTAAATTCATCAAATAATCTTCAAATAGTGGCATTGATAATGAATGCAACTGTACTCCCTCCACTACCAAATACTTATTTAAAGTTGTATCAAGGACTGAGCAACACAATTATGTTATGTTAAAACACTCCACATCACCACCAAATCCATCCTATTAATCCATGATAAAGTTAACCAACAGTTAATTACTAATGATAATTATGTAGAAGAAATATATGACTAGACATCAAACTAATCACCTACAGTAGCAAACATTAGTATTTCAACATAATGGACTGGGCACTAAAATGAAAGTGTAAGAATTAAGTCAATTTAACCTTTAGCTTTACCCCACACAAGGCCTCAGCCCTCCCCACTTTCCTGCTGAAAACGAGAAGTGCTGCCTGGTGTGATCTTTGCATGGTGCTTTATTCTCCTGATCCAGGCTTGAAACACAGCAGGAGATGTGTAATCCCACTTCAGGCAGACTATTCTGGTGTAATCTCCTGCTCACTCGGAGTACACACAAGTTACTTTTAACTGTTCCATTAAAGATTCAAACTGTCAGTCTGGCCATCTGTCATCTGCCTACAGTATGTGTTTCTCAGATGTTCAAGCATCGCATAGCACAGTATGTGTTTTTCCCTGCTTGTCTGTATATTGACCCAATGCAACTACTTGAAAGGGAAACCAAAGATCAGATGGGCATTATTACATAAGAACATTAAGGGAAGTCCCTTAGTAATAGGATTAACGTGTGATGTGTGCCTGTTTAGGTGTCCTTGGGTGTGCATGCTTACAGTATGGTGTCGTTGTGCAAGCCTGAATATGTGTGTCTGTGTAAGCGCTTAAGTCCGCGAGCCCGACTTAAAACCATTTTTGTTCACAGACAGTGATTGTGCGGCACCTTTGGGGAATTCTCTGCTTTCTTTTCAATTCCTGTCTTTTTATTTCCTGTCTTTATTCCTGGCATGCAGGACTGGAGCCTCAGAAAGATACAATGGACAATTACAGACAAGTAGCCAACAACAATGAAGTAATCAACAGTAACAAACACAAAAACAGCCTCTTGCCTTTGTCGTCAGTGTCTGAAGAAAGAATCAAAAGGACACTCAAATTAAGCCAACTACAGAAGCCAACTGAGCATGAGTGTGCAGGGTTGAAGGTGCATTAGTAATTAGTGTAGTACATTAGATACATTAGTATTAGCATGCCTATACTGTAGCTTTGCTGTCACCGAAAATGTTGTATGGTATCACTCTAATAGTATAATCTTTGGTCTGCCAGTGACAGGGAGAGGCGTAGCAGGCAGAGACAAACTATGTGCATGGCGTTTATTGATGCTGAATTAATAACAGTCCATTTCATCCCAGAGCCAATGAATGGTTTCTCCTCCTCACTTTCTTACTGGCTCAGTGTTTATCTGTTGTGCTAAGCAATTTTCTTCTGTTCAAGATTATTTTAACCTGTAATATAACATAAATGACAGTTCTGAAGAAACAACACAGGAATATATATAATTATAAAAACCTAAACAGCTATACTGTAGCTAAATCAAACACTGTTAGGACAAGTATGTGGTAGCAATATTATAGTAAGATGCGGTATTTTCATTATCATTGGAATGAATCATTGTGTTACCCACATAAAAACACTGTAGTTGTTGATGGCTTTAAGAATTCCTGAAACCAGGTAATGGATATTTGTTCTACCACCTTCTGCAGCCTAAGAAACACGGGTACAGTACACAGGTTCTGCATTGTTTCAGTGTCTGCAGTACTACATAAACACTGGCTAGCGTGCTGTATATCTACTGGGAAACCACTGGGTAAAGATTTTGGTAAGACAAAAATAAGATTGAACAGCTGTCTGTGCCCAGAGCAATGGCGGAGGGTTAAAGTTTTACAGTTCAGGTAGAACTACCTGATTGTCCACTTTGGACCTATAATCCCGCTTTCTTTATCCCTCTTGCCTTCCTACTGTCCACTCCCCTCCCCTCCTCCATCTCCCGCTCTCACTCTAAGTGGCCAGTTGTCAAAGTCAGCTGAAGCCCAGTTAATGAAGAGGTAGATTTATTAGCAAGGTAACAGTGCAATAGGCGGGAGGAGTGGAACACCCAGAAGCAAACACAGCATATCTAAGCGTGCATATCAAAAAAGGAAAAAAAGGAAAGAAAAAGATAAGACGGAGAAGACATCGAGAAAAAGAAATTAAAGCAGGAAATAGAGCCAAATCCATAAAGCAGACACCAGTGAAGTAGAAAGCACCCAGTCAGAGCGAAAGGGGGAGAGGCAGCTTCCCTCTCTTTATCCTCTCTCCAACACTGGCTACAGGACGAGCTCTTACCGTCTGTTGCAGGTCTGGGATTCCAATGCGGATGACCACGGTGTTGCCTGTCGGCTCCTCCATGGGTGCTCTTGCACTGTCGCTCCGCACTGCACCGGGATGGAAAGCCGGAACACAGACAGGAGCGGGAACGCTGCTGTCCTCTTCCTGGGAGCTGCTGCTGTCAGTGCTGGCCCCCTGGCTGCCGTTTGCTGTGTGTGTGTGAGGGTGTGTGAGTGTGTGTGAGTGTGTGTGTGTGTGCTCCTGCTGCTGCTGGTCCTGCCGTGGAGGGCTGGGTGGCTCATGTTTGCCGGCTGCCGAACGGAGAGGCATGCTCCGTGTTAGGGGCTCGGTCTGTGTTTCTCTCTCTCCACACACACACAAACACACACACTCCAATGGCTCTCACTTCACACTACACGCACACACCACTTGCTGTGTTCATCACTGGCCTGGGAGAGAGAAGAGGGATGGAGAAAGAGGCAGAGAAGGGGGGTGGCAGAGGGAATGGCAAAGAGGAGGGGGTAACAGGAGAGGAAAGATGGTGGAAAAAAAACACAAAGAGAGGATGAGTGCCTAGGGAACTTGGGAAGAAAATTCACAGATTTCCACTGAAGATAATAATAATGTAATTAGCAAAAAGTAGGAGCATTCAACGCCTAAATGAAACAAAAAGATAAAACTGAGCACAAATACTCATGTACCAGAACAAAACTAGCGAATTAATCAACACTTCTAAAGCAGCATTTGGCTCCTCACTATTAATTACAAGTGTGTCCGAATAGTGACAAAACCACCACCAGTTTATATTATATCTATGCACTCGCTAAAAGTGAAGCAACTTTACTCTGCTCACTGTGACTTAATGCAGCACTGTGTTTACATGCACTTCACCAGGCTACTCAGGTTCTCAGGGGAAAGAGTTCACATGGAATTAAGAAACCCTGTTACTGATAGCTTGTGTATACAGTACATGCAGCAGATAGTATGACTTCTCCTGTCTCAAGCTTATTTTGGAAGCATCGACTGGACAATATAATAGGCAGTTTGTGTTTGTGTACATTTTATCTAATGTACTGTATATAGTATAATACTGTATGCTTTTAGATGTGTTAATATATACAATGAAAAGCAACCTATTTACACCTAAACGGGTATCTCTGTGTTCGTGTAAGTTTTACATGAAATACAGTATAATGAATTAGTTTACTGGAGAATGCCAAGTTTAACCGGACTACTCAGGTGAGTGTAAAAATGCAGACTGTTGCTACTGTTATAGGTGCTGACACAGTGGTCATCTCAGACCATAAGAAGAGAAGGTGCTCTGCAGGGGAAGCCAGCCCCAGTCCCTGTTGATTTGTATTGACCATCTAATGTAACGTTGCCATGTTCCAAACCCAACAACCCGTATTTGGGTTACATAGCTACGTGAATATCGGCACATACATAGCCCACAATTTAAGCAAATGAAATTGTTGTGCAAATGAAACATTTGTGTCAGGTCTATAAATTATTAGTTGTGAGCTTAAGTCAGCGCTATGTGCCATGTGTTCTTATTGCCATTATTGTTCAAGTTGACCTAACAGCTCCAAGACAATAGTTTTCTATTTAATGGAATTTGAAGCAAGCAAATGATGAATAAATTGTTTAAAGCTGCTGTTACAGTAATGAGGATAATTAGGGCTAATGAGCATAATGCACATAAAACACATTTAAACTGTCATGATCCCTGCGCTGCCTCTGCTCTCTCTCTCCAGCCATGCCCCCTTGTGCCACGTTAGGTCAACTATGACATCAAAGAGAAAGTCTCTGACAAGTCTCTGAAAGGCCCTGACATGATCCATGCCTACTGGTTTGAAGAAGCTTGTTTGACGCGCTCAGTCCATAAGCGCGTGGTGGCACAAATAAACAAGCTACTACTGGATGCAATGAATGGTTAATGGAAGGCCGAACAGTCCTGATCCTGATGGACCCCCAGAAGGGAGCAGCCCCATCCAACTACTGCCCAAAAACCTGCCTCTGCACAACATGGAAGCTCCTGTCAGGCATCCTAGCAACCAAGATGAGCAGGCACATGGACCAATACAAGAGAAGTGCCCAGAAAGAAATTGGTAGTAACACCAGGTAGACAAAACACCAGCTACAGTACAAAGCACCCCTGAACCCCTGAGCCAGATCATCACCATGACTGGTTATGGGTACCGGTCACGGAATAACGCAACCATTAGCCACCTCCTCTACATGGACATCAAGCTCTATGCCAAGAGCGAACGAGACATTGTCTCGCTGATACCACCAGGATATACAGCCAAAACATCGAAATATTATTTGGACTGGATAAGTGTGGTAGGATGGTAGCAGTGAGAGGAAAGGTAGTCAGGACTAAGGGGATAGAACTACCAGAAGGTAAGATAGCAGATGTGGAGGACGGCTACAAATACCTTGGAATCACACAAGCAAATGGTAACCACAAAGAGGCCACAAGGAAAACGAAAAAAATGCAAGTCCTGAGAAGTCAGCTGAATGGGAAAAACAAAGTCCGGGCAATCAACACCTATGCCCTCCCAGTCATCAGATTGACATAATAAGCTGGCCAAAAGAGGATGGTAGCCATGGAGGGTTTCACCCCAAATTCAGCACCCTGAGACTGTACACTAAGCGGAAGGAAGGAGGCCCAGGATTAGTGAGCTTTAAAGCCACTATCTAGGATGAAACAACTAAGCTCCATGAATACATCAGGAAAATGGCCCCAACAAATGATGTGCTCAGTGAATACCTCAGGCAGCAGAAACCAGAGGAGGAGAAGAAAGAGGAGGAACCCTCACGGAAGGACAAACCCCTACACGGTATGTACCACTGGCAGATAGAAGAAGTGGCTAATATCGACAAATCCTACCAGTGGCTGGACAAAGCTAGACTGAAAGACAGCACGAAGGCACTAATCCTAGCGCCACAGGAGCAGGCTCTGAGTACCAGGTCAATAGAGACTGGGATCTACCATACTAGGCAGGACCCCTAGTGCAGGCTTTGCAAAGATGTCCCTGAAACAAACTACTGTAGCATGTAACAAGAGGATGGCATACATGGAACGCCATAACCAAGTGGCCAGTATAGTGTACAGGAAAATCTGTGCGAAGTATAAGCTGGAAGTGCCAAAGTCCAAATTGGATACACCTCCAAAGGGGGTTAAGAATGACAGAGCTAAGATCCTGTGGGACTTCCAGATACAGACTGGCAAACTGGTAATGGTCAACCAACCCGACATAGTAGTGGTGGACAAACATAAGAATAAGTCTGTAGTGATAGATGCAGCAATCCCCGGTGATAGCAACATCAGGGAGAAGGAGCACAAGAAGGTCGAGGGCTGAAAAAGAGATAGAGAGGATGTAGAGGGTAAGTGAACAATTGGTACCCCTGGTGATAGGAACACTAGGGGCTGTAACTCCCAAGCTGGGAGAGTGGCTTCAACAGATCCCAGGAACAACATCTGAGATCTCTGTCCAGAAGAGTGCAGTCGCAGGAACAGCTGATACTGCGCAAGACCCTCAAGCTCCCAGACCTCTGGTAGAGGACCCAAGCTTGTAGGAATAGGACCACTCCAAGGAAGGGGCGAGTGGGGATTTTTTTTGTTTATATACAGTATATACAGTACATACATACTGTATATACATATTTATTTCTTCTATCCCCCATTACTAGAGTAGTTCTTATCATCTAACTATAACTTCGTTAACACTGACAATGCGCGTTATAGCAGTTTATTTTTATATTACTGTAATATTTGGAAAGTCTGAATACTTATACACGCAAACAAAGGGTCACAGGAGGAGCGGGCTGTTGATCAGTATTGGCCTGAGATACGCTCACTGAACTGGAACCGAATAGAATAAAGGTGTCTCACATGGACATTATCAATTTCAATCTCTTCTGAATGGCGACATTCTATAAAATGCCTATCACTTCCTGCTTTGTTCCCTGTTTGTAATTAGGTTGATCACCTGTGTGTTTGGTTCATTATTTAAACCCTAGTTTGTGTCCAGGTTTGCTTGTTCGTGCTGTGGATTTATTTGTCTCTGTGTTCTCAATTTAGATTAATAGTTCTTACTGTAGTTCTAGTTATTTTCCCTGCTGGTGCAGTGATTTTCTGTTCCTGTTTAGCGTTTAGATATATCTTTAGGCTTATTTGTTTCCCTGCTTAGCAGCAGTTTGAATTAGTTATTATTTCTTTGTTCACTTTGGTTTATGTTTATATTTTGTTGTTTAAATAAATCTTAATTATCATTATAAACTTCATAAGTGTGTGGGTCGTTGTTTTTGGATCCTTCCCCCTTGTTAAGTTTGTAGGCCATACAGTATCCGAGATTAATTTTTCCCAAGTCGCAACAAGTATACAATGCCTGTAATTTTTAAATAGTATTAGTTTTAATTAGTTTACTTAAAAATTATTTTAGAGACTATGTTTAAAAAGCCCTGTCAGGTTGTATTTGTGGTCTTGTTTGAGAAATGAGAATTTGGGTGAGGCTACATTAGAAACGATGCCTTGTTAGAAACCACGTTTAGAATGCCATGTCCAAAGGAACCATGTATACTGTAGCAAATGCTATGTTTGAGAGGAGCCATGTTTGGGAAGAGGTACTACTGTTTACTTTAACAGCCTGGTCCACAACAGACATTTTTGTTTTAAGTGTTGTTTTAACTTTGGTAGGAGACTCGTTGAGGATGTTTCTGGTAGTCTTTTGTTCCCTTTCTTGTTACTGTACCATACTTGACTTATTGTAAGGTTTTTGCTTTCCTCGTCTTTGTTCTTGCATCTGTTGTTTGGACAATCTTTTTCATTGTTCTAGTGTTTAGCCTGTGCATTAGTCTTTTACTAAAGTGTGACCAATACTGTCCTCTATCTTTTCTGCTCTTTGTTTCCTCAACACCACTACCATTGACTCCTTCTGGCATTCACTGGCAAAGCATCACATAAACCAAAAAAATACTGGTTGCAGAAAAAATTTGCAATTACACATTTTTCATTATTCTCCCTAGAATGGAACACAGCTTCATGTTCTGCACATTCAGTACATATTTGTTTTTATCCATTAATTATAAACACACTTGTCAATCATACCAGGATGTCATTAAAGAACTGGCCAGGAAAAATAAGACTCATAAATACAAAAGAACATTTCTCCCTTCATGTTATGAGTCGATAAACTAAATTGTGTGACTGAAGAGCAAGATCAGGAAAATAGAAAAGGAGTTTCTGCCAGTGGTACTTCCTGCTTTCAGCGCGTCTCACTAAGATGACCAAAATATCACCTCATTATATCGGAAAAACCGTCTGATTTCTGTAGAAAGCCTCAGCAGAACAAAAGGGGTTTGAAAGCAAGTTTCTTCTCTACAGTATGTGAAAAAAATTGCAGATGAGATTTAGATGCCAATACCCTAAAGGTACAGTGGTACAGTAAACTGTGTATTTCTTGCAAACTAAATGGCACTGCTTCAAAAACATGTTCATGTACATGTTGTTTTGTGTAAGTAACATGTTGTATGTTACCATCAGAAGGTGAATTGCATGCATTTCCCTGCTCTAGATGTGTGGTCTGATAGCTTCAGTACATAAACCAATTAGGAACAACATATCAGACAATTAAAAGCATAAAGGTAGGGGGCTATGTATAGGGACCTAGGATGGCTTGCCAATAACGAACAATGGTTCTCGTAGATAGTGGGGAAAAGAGAGATTTCATTCTACTTGCATCACACACAAATAAACTGTGTGGGCAAAAGCACTTGAAAAGATCCAGGGTGTAGTTATCTGGTTGGACAGATGGCAAACGGAAATCTCAAGAAACAAACAATAGGGGGTAAAGCTGTAGATATTTTTATCCAACCCTAACCAGTGCAATTTTAAGGTTTTCACAGTTTCAGTTAAAATGTCTCAGGTTGAGATAAACTACAGTATGTAGTATGTTCCTAATTAGTCAAAAATGAATTCTGATTTACTGTTTGGATAAAGACAGAATTTTTTCTGGATTGTTTATGTTGAACTATGTTAAGTAATCGTTCTCAGAAACTATTAGTGAATGTGATTAATTTAAAAATCTATGTAATCATATATAATGATTCAAGGGCTAAATAAAATATCTAAATTTGGCTTTAACTGTTACTTGTTTACTAGAGGTGGATAATATTTCATTTTCCTTTTTGTGTAGTGACAATATTCATCTTGTGTTCAAGCTGTGCTTGATGGCTGTAATTAGGCACATTTCATGCCTCTAGAATGAAGCAAACCTAAAAACATAGGAGAGCTATTTACCTACAGGTTAACACTGCAGTCTAGAGGCTCTAACTCTCCCACTCATTGGGAACATTAAGAGGGTGGACTAGAATTATAAGGAGGCTAGCTCCCATGCATCAGCTAACAGCTACTGCCTATACTCTCTTCAGTTCAGATCTCTTTCACCCCACCCCCTCTCGCCCAATCTCTTGCACTCCAGCCCAGTGAAAACAAAGTGAATAATTCATGACCATACAGAGCAGTGTGCATGGATCCAGTGCGATGAATATGTGTATCTGAAACATCCACTAGGCTTTACGAGTCCTTGCCATACAGCCATACACAAGACCTTTATAAGTCCAAGTCAAATCCTCTGCAAGCCACTAGCCAGTTCTACCTGCTTCCCTCTCAGACATGCACACCGCAAAAAGGAGGCTGGGGCAGGGAGGGAGATAGATAAAAGCAAGCACTTGGCTGAGGAAGTATGAAGTAGAGTGGGTTAGAGAGGATGTGGCTAAGACATCTGCCAAAAAAATTGAAGCTGAAGAAAAGAGGAGGGTGGCAGAGTGACGACACAAAAAGATGGTAGAGGAGCCCCAGAAAGAGGGTGGGCAAGTGGGAGGGAGAGCGTTACATACAGTCTGCTTTGACAAAGCAGTCACATCGCCTGTGGCCTGGAGTAAATGCGATAACTGTTCACATCAGAGTCAGCTTCATGCTCCTCTACACCTGGTAAAGCAAATGCCATGCCCACTCACAGACTCAAGTCACTGGGGGACACATTTATTCTCACACACACACACACACACACACACACACACACACACACACACACACACACACACACACACACACACACACACACACACACAGAACATTATTGCCATTCTCGAGAATATGAATGAACGAAAAAGGAGAATGTAGTTTGCACAGACTAATTACACATCAGTCTGTTTTTAAGGAGCAGACTTAACACTTGACATCAGACAAGTCAACACCAAATCATTTTAGATACAGACACTCCGACAGACAATTTATCCAACTATTTGATGTTCTAGTGAATGCCCCCCCCCCTTCACTTTTAGTCATCACATAAAGGACAACACCAACTCTATCCACAGAAAACAAGGGCTTCCTCAATTGTTTGAGGAGTATAAAAATCATGTTACTCACTTGACATTCGCCTTACACAGATTTCAACTCTAACAAACTATGAGATTCTGAGATTTCAGACAGACATGTTAGACACATACTCTCCAACAAACAAATGCTGTTCTGTCTTTTTAGTAGAAGTCCACAGACTTGCATAATCATTGCTAATGTCTACTGAAGCTGTCCTGGTGGTGTATTCATTGGCAAATTAATGTTGGCTCTTATTTTGTGAGCTCTGATATGGTTATTATTTAGGTGTGAAATGTTTTCATATTATATGTCAAGTGATACACAACTATGATCTTACCCTCTAACTGACATGCACATATGCACTTTCAATCAGCTCACACAAATTTAGTCACTAAGTGTAAAAAAACATGGCCTGGCCCATTCAGAGCCCAAGGGCCACATTCATAGGTTCCATATGGGAAATTAGGTATGCACTAAAAGCTTTTGGAATCAATGCTCTACAGTAGCTGCATCACATCCCAAAGCTACTGTCTATCCTGTTCACACAGGCTGACACAGCAAGCAGACGTGCTTTTCTGTTGTTTCACAGACAGAGCTGATATATGTCACAAGTACACTGATATTCCTTGGCTCACAGCAGGGCACTATGTATCATAGTATCAATGTTAGTTGTGAGTGGGTTGGCAGGGAGAGACCCTTCTTGGCAAGCTCCCGCACTATGGCTTTTCAATCCATCACCTGTGCAGACAGAAGTGCAAATGAGGAACACTGAGAGAAACATTTTAAAGTTAACATATTTTCTTTTTGTTTATATTGCACACTGATTCATCTGAGGATGAAGGTAATTCTATGCTACTGTATGCACAGTATGACAGGTGTGACATTAATTAAAAAAGACAAATGATTTCACTCGTATTAATTTGAAATTCCAACCATGTGACAAATGTGAATCAGGTGACTTTGAGGTACATATAGCCCACAATAACGAGAACACTAGCTATAACATCTATCTACATAAATAATGCATTTTATGGGTTTCCTTCTTACTTTTCAAGTAATAAATAATATTAAATACATACAGTATGAGATGTTAAAGGTAGCACGAGAAACTCTGACAGGGCTTTGTACATATTAACAAAACAATCTATTTTTGACTACATGTACTTAATATATATTAAAGAAATATCTAAGCTATCCATACATTAAACATCTGACAAACATCAAACATCATTTGTGCGAGAGGTGGGAAAAACCCTGGACAGGTTACCAGGCCAAGACAGGGCCACATATACAGTAGACAGACAATTGTCTTTGTACTCTAGAGGCCAGCGATCCAACACGGACACAGAAAGGCATTTGAAATAACATTGCCCCATCAATGTTGATTCACCTTTTAATATCAACACATAAACCAATGGTCATTCAACCATGATTATGACTATGATTCAACGTTGAAATGCTTGATGGGATAATCGTTTTCTTTTGCGCCTATTAAATTCTGTTTCACTATGCTCTCTGTTTAAATATTCTCGCTTTATAACCACAGTCAGTTGTAAAAGTATCTACATTGATTAAATGGTGTTTGGTTCTTTAAAGCAGTATACCAACTAATAATTTTACAATCAACCACACAACTCTGACAAAGGTATAGGTGTGTAACTGTATATTACGGGATTGAGGGTCGCTGGGTTTGGGTTTCAGGTCCTCTGATGCCCATCTCTGTTATCATTGGCTGAGATGTGCAGTAGACCCCTCCACAGGTCTACAGTAGAGTGGCTATAGAGTACCATGTCAGCTTGACACACAGCACTGAACACAGATCTCAATATAATGTATGCAAATGCAGACTATTTCCTTCAGCATCATGTTTTGCGACAAACATAAGGGAACCAATGACATCAAAGGTGAAGCAGCCTGCTTTACTGCAAAAGACATAATGCTAGTATCTACAGTCTAAGATGAAGAAGGCCCAAGAATTTTACAAATGCCGAGAAAGAAAAAATGTTGAAAGTATTACTTTTCTCATTAAAATAGTAGAATTAAAAAAGATTAAAAAGCATTAATCTAACGACTTCATATTTGAATCCATGCTCTCTTAACGATGCAAAATTAACAAAGAAATTACAAGGAACAAACTCAAGGTGAGCCTCTATTCATAAGCTTAAATAGTCTTCAGTTCTAAGAGGTTCTGATTATTAACTATAGTAATAGTCATGAATAAAACATACTCTGGTCAAAGATGTACAGCATCTTTAAGAAGTGTCAGACTGGTATGTTGGGTATATGCACCACATGTCAAAGAAACATCACTGAAAATATTCACGCAAGTATACTTATTATACTTAAGTATAAGTATATTATACTATAAGTAAATGAAAATAAAAACACAGTCATCAAACACTATATAATACAAATAACAGCCAAATAACTTCAGTTTTCACCATAGGCTCACAGTGTGTTTAGTCTTGGAAGTTAAAAGGGAGCACTTATATAATGACTGAGCAAATATGAAGGACCACATACTATAATGAATGTGTTGCTAAGCAACATAGCTATGTTCACAGAAACATGCAATCTTGATAGGATTGCATTTTCTTTTAAAAATGTTTTTTTCTAACCCCAACAAAAAAGGGAACACAAAAAAGTGCATGAAAGAGAGATTTTAAACCTCAGGCTTTGTTTAATTTTAGTACCCTTTCAACCCATGGCCATGAAATGGTCTGAAGCTGGATCAGCTATTTTCTTTTTAGATTTTTTGTTTTAAAACTTCTCTGCTTACTACTACTACTACTTTTAAAAATTGTTAACTAACATTTGTTAAGTATAATATATAAACTTTCCATTTCTATCCATAATTTGTATGCATCATTAACCTGTTTTCAATAGGATTAAGGTACAACTCGGAAGGACCGAAACAGGCTAAGCAACCATCCACATACTGTATGTACTTGATTCACCAACAGTTATACCTGTATAAGTAATGACACACAACTGTGTGTTTTTTTGCTTCACCAACATATTTACAAAACACTTTAGTTCAAAAGTAGTGATTACTGTAGTTACATTACAATTATTTGTAGTAGTAGTAGTAGTAGTAGTAGTAGTAGTATAGTAGTATAATTATAATAAACAAACGATACAGTAGCATCAGTCAAGCAATGATGCAAGTCTATACAAAATACTGTATCCTTACTGTAGGTAAAAAAACTAAACCCATAGAGTTAGTGTTTCAAGTGGCTAACAGGTAACAGAAAAACACAGCTGCGCACTTCCCAGGTTTTGCTGATAATAAAAATGTGTGTAAACAAAAAAAACATTAGATATGTCTGGACTGCAGGATTGTGGGGAGAATCTCCTCAGATGCATTAGTTAGTCCTTGCAGTAGCTCCCTTTTTCATCATTCCTCTTTGTCATCTTAACTGATAAAAGAAATTGATAAAGGGTGTGAGGGAACAGTATTTCAGTCCATATCCTTGTGAGTTATGGAACAGAGGAGCCGAGGAGAAAACAGAAAATCATAACAGCTACACATTACTTACACATTACAAGGGAAATCCTAATTCAAGATTCTTTGTTGCAATAATTAGTAATGAATTTATGTTTTTATTATAGTTATTTTTGGCCTATTTTTATTGTGTTGGAATATTTCATCACTGGATGTCTAAAAGAAATTGTGGTTTCCTTGTGACACCTTTCCCCACCCACATTTTTGACTTTCCTTTTTCTCATCACCATCCCCAGCCCCCTCTGTTGTGGATGTGTCGTGACTCTGCCAAGTGCAGTAATTACAGTACAGCGTTAGGAGTTGAGCTGTAGAGAGAAGCATATAAAACATGACAGCATAGGGCAACTGGTGCAAAGATTCCTTCAAAGGACAAGAAGTCTAGAACTACAATTACAATATTATGTTATTTCTTCTTAACATCATGCAGACATTAAAAGCAATAATGTAGTGTATGTTGTTTAAATTGAGTAAGGTCTCTAACCATTCCACACACATGAGCTGAAATCCATTAATAAAAACATGCAGCGAAGTTCTAAACCATGAATGCAGGCGCAAAATGCTGGGATATCACACACTGACTTATACAAAGTCACTCACACACCCACATACTTGTTGATGTATTGCCTATTACACTGCAATGACAGTACTGGCATTGAGCCCAGGGCAGTGGATAGTTTATGATGTTGGGAATAATAGGCACGGTTAAAAATAACTTTATTATCAAATGCACCTCAGAGACAAAGGTGACGTAGGCAAAAGAGGCAGTGCGTGGTTCTGTCAAAGAGGGTGGGCCAGTGTGTAACCGCTACTACATAATGCACACTCACTGATTTGCCATTTGTCTCTCGAAAGCTACAGGAGAATCAGAGTCAACAACAAAGACGTCATCAAAATACTGGAAGGAAGGTATTACGTATAGGCATTGTTAAACACTTACATAGTAATATCTTAAGAAAAAGCCTGGCTATTAAGACCTGTATTCATTATTATATTACCGTTACTGTAGGGCGCCTACAGTAAATGTCACAATTCACAAATTTTTTTAAAAAGGTGCTCTTAGTAAGCCGCCACTGGTAATGACGTCGCAATTGATTCTATTACTAGACATGAAGTGCCTTCGAGACGGGCTCCGTTTGGTTCCAGTCTCTCATCATCATTGTTTAAGGTAACTGATTACTGTATAACTGTATTTAATTCTTTTATCCCTGCTAATACAAGTCTTGTGAAGAAGGTGGAGTGATTTCAATGCATAGCTAACACTACTATAGAGTAGGTCACTCATATTCTAATTCTTTAAGTATAATCAAGAGGTCCAATATATCTTGAGATTAAAAAGTAAGGGTAAGGTCAATAGCCTTTGGACTTTAGTTGGAGATTTGGGGGACTTGTGCACTTGTACATGCACATGTACAACATGTACATTTGCCCACACGCAACACTTTTTAAAAAGTCCTTCAACCCAGTGGCCAGGAAAGAAGACAATTTCTCAGGAGCAGCAAATAGAGAGCTATTGTATTCCAATGCATTTTACTGCTTCACAAAGCACTCCCACTCACAAATGTGAGTTACTGTAAATAAAGAGAAGTAAGACTACAGATAAAAAGCGAATGTGTAATGCAACAATAACACCAAGGTGTATCTCTCTGCATTCATTACAGGTTGGATGAGGGCAGCAACCCTGACTGGAGCAGTATGGATGGTTCCACTGAAGCAGTTTCATGTTTAACACATGACTGTCTCTTTGGAGGCACAAATGCACTTTTTTGATAGACAAATATTAAATTGAAGTGGTTTAAAGCTCTGGTAGTACATGACAGATTTGGCGTACTCAAAACACGGATAAAATGTATAACCCACCAAAAACAAGTTGGTAATACTGTGCACACAAACCTTTTCAGTACAGTACATTTATTATGTGTTCCATTTTTACAATTGCTTGCTGTCTGAAATTAACAAGGAAGTTGTTCATTATACTGGTATCCAGCAAGCCTATAGCACAATGGGTGAGCGTTTGTGTTTCCAATTTTGATCCAAGCATTGTATTTTCTTTTGGAGCACAGTCAGAATTATTATCCAATGGCCCTGTTTCTCACACAACATCTGCCTACCATGTTCCTCCTCAGTTACCTCCTATCCATATACACCGTTTGGTCCATCTGTTTGCCACTTTGATCACTTTATATTGTTTGGAAAATTATTATGCAAGTCTGAGGTGTTGTTATGGAAACCTAGACCCATGAGAGGTGAAGAGCTTCTGTTTCACAGTTGGTCCTAACTCTTATTATCTTAAGAAGTTGATCAAAATGAATAATAAGTGGCCCCTGCTAGTCTTGGGAATAACCTTATACACATCAAAATGTATGCAGGTTAGATTGTCTTCCCTGGATAAGGGACCTCCTCTAGTACAGGGTCATCTCCTTAGAGATTTGAGGAAGAGGAAACAGAAAAAAGCAAAATTAAGTTTTCTTAAACAAAAGAGGACATAAGAGGCTAAAAATATTTTTTTCCATTCATCCATTTTACTAAATTACTTATTGGTGCGCTAATACACTTCATGTTCAGGGTCCTTTAAAATAATCGCTACAAAGAAAGTGCTCACCCCCAACCTTCCCGAGTGAAAATATGGACCAAATCTAATTCTTGTCTAAAATTTGGAATAAACATTTTACTTTTTATGTATTGTCTTTGCTTTTTACAGTATACACATCGAAAAATCAACTGTATACCTATGTGTATTATTATAAAAGCTAAAAAAAAAGTAACCCAAAAACTGTCCCAGATTGAAGTGGCAGGTTTTCTATCAGAATGTACTTTAGTTGAATAACATCTAAGCCTTTGTAGGCTTAGTTGTAGAAATAAACAAAGACAGAGTAAGCAAAGAATCAGAGATGAGAAACAAAGAAAATAAAACAGCAGGAGAATGAATCAAGCGAGTATTTTCAAAAAACTGGCCATGTTTGCCCAATATAATGCGATAAAGATAAGGTCTTAAAAAGAGTATATTACTTTATTATTACATGCTTCCTTGAGCAAAAGAATTAATAATAAGATAATACGATTAATAATAAGATTCAGAATAATGTACACAACTGACCAGAAATTAAAAATATAGGTAAGAGCCAATATTATATCAACAGTGAAATTATTTACACACTGATAGTGACTAATAGTGACACTGGCAAGAAAAAAGACCTAAATAATTACGTATTTGCATTAAAGTCAGTAGTTTGAATTAATCACACAACATACAAAGCCCTTTATGCGGCGCATACATACATACTGTACATACAAGTGTATTCACAATTACAAACTGTAGTATAACGGATACAAAATAAATAAAGATAATACACTTCCTCCTACTGTACAATGGGGGGTGTCTGACTCTGAGGGACTCTGAGGGTGCTACACAAACCCTCATCTGCCTAATGCAGCAGGTGAGAGGTATTGTCCATATCAGATGTCAGCTTGACTCTCACCCACCACCTCAGCCAAGTCCAGTGAGTATCCCAGGACACAGCTGGCCCTGACCAGCTTATACTGTACAGTCATTTCCTGTCTCAGTCTGAAGCCACTGCCAAATATTTCTCTTTTTCTCAAACCTTTTTTTGCCAGTGGACAAATAATTTCGTAATGTTCAGGTATACTGTTTACAACTTGGTGATTGGACAACGGCTACAAAAATGTATCCACGTGGTAAAAAGATGTACTGTCGGTGTGATCCCTCAACCCCTTTGGGACAAAACATCCCTTTAACACTAAGTGTTGAGATTTGTTAATCTCGTAAACATCCTTTCACTGATCTCTCATTAATTTAGCCCAGAGGATGACAAGAAGGTAGAGATACAACGGAGAGAGGAAGAGAGAGACTGAGAGAGAAGGAAAGAGAAGTGTGTGGAACATCCATCTTGAACTGAGTCAATTAACCACTGTAAACGCCTCACTTTCCACATTTAACAAATATGTTAATCACTTGGTCAAAGGTTGCTATGGGAACAGTATGCAAAGGCATTTGATACTGTGTTTACTTGTTTCATGTCACCTTTTCGTGTAAACAAAAGAAGGTATGTGGATTTAAGCCAACCTTCAACACAAGGATGACCATGATAATCCACAATTAACCCACTAACAGTTATATTCATATACAGATACCAATGCAGCTGGCACATGAAAAGCTACTAAATGCATTTGGGGCTCACAATAGCTAATGAGAAGATGTACAGTACTGTAGTGTAGTAGGTGCAATGATCATAAAGTGTAACCACTATGCAAAAAACAAAGCCTGTGACAAACTGTCAATACAGTACAGTATGTTGCTTAATGAAATTATCTAATTTTTCAGAATTGATTCTGAAGAAAAACATGTATGCTACAAATATTGTATATGCATCCTATACAGTATGTAAAACTGTGCAAGCTACAGAATGAAGTGAGACCTCTAGGCATGCATCTGCAAGTTGGTCTGGCAGAGAAACCACTCAAATCAGAGCAGACAGTGAGACAGATGGTGATTTTACACCAGCATGAAAAAAGAAATGGCTATTTAACATCAAACCTCAGCACATTACTTTGAAACCAGCTGGACGGACACAAAAAGGGATCGTGAGTCTGTGGAAAGCAGCCAGAAATGGCAAACCAAGCAAGACAGAAAAGGCCATCCATATTATTTCTAAACTGCATAATGATTTAATTAGAATGATCTAAGTGATAATGACTAATATAAATGATTAAAGTAGGCATACACAAAAGAGACAAGTGTGCAAACTAAAGTTCAATGCCTATTTTTTTATACAATAATCCAATTATGAATAAAAAATAAGCACTGTGAAAGCTAACAGTCCATTTCCTCTTCAGTCAGTTTATTCTCAGAGTGTCCATGGTCCTTTACGACACCATATTTTATATTTATTAGTTTTATTTTCTATCACCTCAGAATCTCTCACATGCTTTGAATTAAGTAATTGCCATTAATGCCAAACGTAAATGTCAGTTCATTGTTGGAAGCTAAAAAAAATAAAAGAAGTGATGGCAAGTATGGTGAGCACTGGCTTACATTTTGCCTCAGGAGAGTGGATATTTTAGTCCTTTATGATCCGTTTAAACCTATGGGCTCCATCTGATGATTTGCAGAATTACATTGATCTTGTGCCACAAGATCTTATGATAATACACCATGACGATATTTTCCATCAAGGTGAAAAGTCCTGTTCTGTGTTATCAGCGCAGAACAGCCCGAGAAAGTTTTTTTTGGAAATTATGAAAATCTAACTTAATAATTAGAAATTCATTTAATTAAAAAGTGCTTGTTATAAAACGGCTAAAGTGTAAAAACAAACATTCATACTGTTGACTTAGGAAAAAGAGAGAGGCTATGACAGGCCATATCTATGTTATTACCATGTTAGTTACTACATTCCAAATATGCTTTACATCTGTAAAATGCATTCTCGGGAACTAAATGACACTGACTTATCTTAATGACCCATCATGCCTCATGCTCATCTGTCTTGGAATGAGGTACATTATATGGCATCTCAATAAGCATGTATTCTAAAACTACAACTGATCTGCATGTGTTTGGCTGTGAGTTCCTAAAACTACCCAAATTCTTCACCTTAAATATTAAAATCACTAGTTCAAAGTAAATTCAGAATCAGCATGTATCTATTGAATAATTATTGCTGTCACATATGTAAATATATAGGTTTTAAGTAATTGCTAAAGCAAAGCATGCATAGCAATGGGCAACACTTCCTTACAGTACCTCACTACTGCAGTCTGTCAATTCATGAACAGAGAAAATACAGCAGCTGTTAAGTGGCTACTGGGATCAATTAAAAAGAACCTGAAACAATTTCAGCTACATTAACATTTAATCTCAGCTGATAAATCAAGTGTAATTAAATCATTGTGTAGTCATATTTTTTAGTATTTTTTGGAAGCTTTAGAAATTGGGTGATGCACCAGATTAATTTAAGACACTATGCAGCAGATTAAGCTCTTAAACTCAAATTAATACATTCAACTAGTTTATGGCAGTTTATGGTGACTGTTAATGAAGCATGAATCCAAATGATCGCTTATCTGCACAGTCATGCTTTTAAACAATCTTGTGTGTCTGATTGAATTACTTTTATTGTTTTTATTTTTGATTTATGATTTATCATAAGGAGGGTACATACTTCAAAGCTCTCTCATGCCCCTACATGAAGTCTGCAAGAGTAGACATGTGCGAGAGACCTATTGCTCGATTCAAGTATAAATATCTTAGGAACTCCAAACCGTAAAAATATTTTTTACCTGAAACCTCTTAGTAAAGTTAGTAAAGACTTAAATTATCTTTCAGTTGTTTCATATACAATTCTTTTATACTAATGCATTTTATATTTTAGAAGGCTGTCTCTAACTTGTTTTTAAACAAAAGATTTCCTCAACAGGTGTTTACATTTCTAAATTATATCATTAATACATATGATTGTAAACATATATTTGAGACAAATTACAATAAGAAAACAACAAGGCAACACACAAAGACAAAAGACTAACATGAAGACACGTACCATGAACTGTGATCACTCTTGCTTTCTGAATGGATAGGCAAGGAACTCAGAGGTCTGCCGAGTTAATGAACAGAAAACCCAAAGCTGTCCATGTGTATCATCTGTGGGAATGCAGGATCTAGAGGGAGACACACTGAGAAAAGTAACAGAGGTAATAGGATCACAGTTGTCCATCTGGCCTCATCCCAATGCACGCCACAGTCTATAAATAACACCTTAATGGCTAATACTGTTGATTTACCAATTCTGTCCCCACTACAAAGGCAATTCACTGTGCTAATGCGACCCATGGAAAAATAATTGTTATTACTTGTTTTCAAGTGGAGATATTTAACACATTTGATTTAATGGTTTATACATGAAAATCGCAGACAACAATAGACAACAATAATCTTTTCGTTCTTACAAAATAAATTTGCAGGTTATTAATTTGCCAAGTGAACAGCAGTGACTCAGAGATGTTCCAAATTGGTTACAGAATGCTAATCTCATCAGTGAGTAATGAGGGAAAAATCATATTAATGTATACATGGCAGAAATATTTAAAAATATGTAAAAATAAAAAATCTTATGTATGGGATTTGGGCAGCCAAAATTCTAAACGTGAATTGCTGCTATTATGCATTTGGTGTTTCTTCTTTTACAGGGTCTGTCCATCTGATTCACATTACTGTCATCATCAGCCCTGCACACAAATACACATTAGTCTAGCTGCAACAAACAGTGATACAAGTCAAATAAAAAAAAAGCTTTAGTAAATAACAACACACTCTCTCCTTCCCATACCATTCACCTGCATTAAACCTTTAAAGAAGACAGGACAGATAAAATGAAAGAGCCACAATGACACAGACAAAAAGAATAGTATTGCGAAAGGCACTTGATCTGCAATAGTGCCAGAGTCCTTGGTGTGTGCATGTCAAATGCCAGTGCACTCCATAGGAATACGATAACAAGGGCTGCACACAGAGGGAATGCCAAATGAGAGATCAAATACAGGGTAGAACTGAGAAACACAGAGCACACCACTGATCCACTTTATGAGACATAAATGAAAAGACTTACTACCTACATTGTAGAAAACGCCTAATCACCGGTTTTGGAAAACACAAGCGGCACAGAACAGAACATATTTGATGAAAAATCAAAAAATTCAGCATTTGATGAAATTTCTAGTGATTCTGTGATGATGATTTAGCTTTGTGTCATGTAATTTATGGGACTACATCCACCAAATAATTTTTCACGTCATCATTAGGCATCTAAAAAATCTTATCTTATCTATTTGGTTGCAGTATCTTATTATTTATTATTAACTAAACCGGTTGAATTTAGGTTATTGACTGCTCACATACTATTATGACAGGTTAAAGACGTTTAACATTGCCTGATATATCGATTTACTTAATTTACTACAGAGCTAAAGCTAATGTAAATACTGCGGTTACTAATGTACAGTACTAGACCTAAGAAACTAATGGTGGTGGTTAGAACAATCCAAAGACAAAAGCACAATGTTAACAAACTTGGATGTAAACACTTCGAAACACCTTTTTAGTTGTATTGAGTCGTTTACGGATTTGGTGAGTTAGCTAACTGACCTTTGTCCTTGCTAATCGACAAGTGTAATAAAGTCAATTAACGTTTCCTTATAAAAGCTAGTGTTATCTTAATACCATTATTTACCTACAAGTTGCGAACAAATAAAAAAATATAAACATGTAGGTGAAACGTAGACAAAAAGCCAGACTAAGATAGTGGCAAACAAACCATAATTTTACCTGAAAATGTGCAGCAGAAGCAGCGAACTATGGACTATAACCGAAACCGATCAAAACTCCTCAAACAGCACGCGAGCCCCCGAAGCTGACCAATCACGTGACCTCTCCAAAATAAAGGCATCATAGGTCACTTTCACGTATCCATTCTAGCTGCGCAAGACACGGCATACTCTTATTTTGAAAATGAGACCATACAGTACAGACTGAATACAATACAAAATGACCAGATTGCGCTGAAACGGCTGAGAGGATTTTTCTATATTCTACTTTAGGATAATGGATATAAACCTGTGGATCCGTGAAAGACAATTTTAACTGGTATTATTTAAAAAAGAAACATTTTATAAATAAAGTATTTTTAAATAAAGGAAGAGGGTGAGTGAATGGATGGAATAACAACACAGATTTTAAATAGTGGTCCTCATGACCTTCATTCACACAATGTGGCAACATTTGACAATAAATCGTGTTCCCCTTGTACAGAAAGTGAGAAAAAGAAATAGGTTTGACCTGTACAAAGCCCTGACTTGAACAGCATCCTGCACCTTTATGATAATTTGAGAAACAGCTCTGTGCTTGGCCTTATAGGTTGACAGTGGCTACTTACTGTAGCTAATACAAATAGGTTGTAGGAACAAAGCTTTTCCCTCCAAAATTAAATGGGGTCCCCCTTCTTTTTACTGATCCTGACTAGTGTATTGTGTTGTGTAATTTCTGAGCTTTCCGACTTTCTTTTCACTGTCTTAGTTCTTACTGTATCTATGCTCTACTTCAGGAATAAATGATTATAGACGTTATGGGAATCCACCCATTAGCATTAGTTAAATGTATTAACTGGGAAAGACCTCAATCAAATGATGTATCTTCTGCAAAGCCTATTCCAAGATTAGCTGTTTGTTCCACCACTTTCTCCTTATAGACCGCAAAAAAGGTAGAATACAATGTTATACACTGATTTACAAGTACATGTGGGAATATGTGTACTACAGCTTTTGATTTAAGAGATAACGTTTGGATTAATTCTATATTTTTGCTGTTAATTAAGGTAATTGGATTAAAGAGGACATAGTACTTTAAAAACAAAAGCCTTGTTAGTCCACCAACAGTTCAATCAATCTTTACTTTGAACCTTCTGTCACCTGTACTGATGAGACAAAAACACAAAATAATATAAAAAATCCAATCCAATTCTGGATCCAATCAATTATAACAGTTTAGGAGTTAAGTGAGAGTGAGAATTAAAACAAAACAATCAGCATCACTAACAAGTAGGAAGGAAGTAAAGACATTAAATATTCCTTCAAACACACTCAACTTGTCTGTGTGACATATAAGCTGTGACACCAAACCTGCAAATCATGAGTTGCTCTGTATCTGAGTGTGTGTTGTGAAACTGTGTGTGAAGAGGATGTGTGTGTTGGGCTGCAAACAAAAGCTAGAGAACACATGCTGGGCAGAGGATGCAGGTTTGCATTTTAAGTTGATGGCTAAGTCAGCAAATGCCAGTCATCACCTGAGCACTGTTTTCTGTAACAATGCCTTTTAAAGGACTTTGAAAGAGCAAGGAGGAGGACACCAACACTTTATTAGTCAGTGTCCACATACTGTACAGTAACACAAAACTACTCATTTCATCTGACAGTTCTCAGTCAGCCTAAATCATCTCATCCATGTCCACAACCTGATTTTAATAGCACATTAATGATGAATTGTATTAATATCACCAGAAGTCCCACCCTGAACAAAACAATGTAACCTTGTCTGCTCACCCAAAGGGAAAGGCCAGTGCCACTCCTTCACTTCCTGCCTACCAGAGCAGGACAATAAGCATGACTGAATGTGATTAAACATGACGATGTGGACATAGGGTTACTGCAAGGTCACAAATAAAAGATGGGCTTTATGCTGCCTTTGATTATGATTCTCCTTGGGTCTGATGGCAGCCTGTAATGAGTTGGGCTATGAAAGAATATGCTGGCAATTAAATACCGATATGACAAAATGCACAATGCCCTCACAAATGTTCATAGCTATTAAAATAATGGAATGGCATTGGGTGTCATATATTAGGTCATCGTGCCTTTCGGGCTCAGTTGGACTCCATAAGGCATTAGATTAGGGAGGTTGGCTTTCTAAGTGATTAGCTGTTAACCAGTGCGTTGCATGTGGAGACAGATGGCTGTCCCCATCCCATTGCTACAGTTGGCACCACAGTCTCAACAATAGATTTGTGATGTGGCAAACTGTTCCTCTGCTGCCTGCGTAGAAACATGGGACCATTAGCACAAAAGCAGACACAAACTGTTCTCTGCGCCGCCTTGGCAGGTGCAATCCTCTGGGCAGTTCCACAGTTCACCTCCACCCCGCCACTCTCCTCCCTCCTCTCTTCAGAGCTCTTTGCCTTCCATCTCTGGAAATATCCAGCCTGTTGCCTAGCAAGCGACGGAAAAGCCCTTTTGCAGTAATAGTAGAAGGGAGAAAAACGGTGTCAACAGCATGAAGAAGAGGAGGTCGGGTGAGCCCAACAAAACAGGTCCTGAGGAGGTGCTTCTTTTGAATTAATGAAAGCAAAGTATGGACCAAATCAGAACATAGTAACACAAAAACCATCCTAATTATTAAGCATGAAACACTTTAGACAAATACATTCTGTCTTTGGAGTCACAACAACAGAACAGCTGACATTATTAACAACTTGAATTCTGGTAATCACTTTGTCTTTTCCTGGACTTAATTTTGGCTTGGACGATGCCAACTCACAAGGAAAGTCTGAGTGACATCGTGCTAATTCAAAGTTGTGTAACCGCTCCGTGAACTTGGACAAGTATTGAGAAACAGGCTTTACTGAGCTGGATTCGGGCCAGTGAAAATCATTTCCATTCGTGATCATTCCAGTTTAGAGGGGGTTTTATTGTAGAGTTTTAACAATAATGCAGGTTTACAGTGAGACCTGTTGTACCTCATACCATAGTGGCAGGAAAAGGGCATGAGCAGGATAGTGTTAGTGATGAGTGTCTCTAATAATGATAGTGATCAGCCGTTGCCAGAACCGGTAGAAGAGCATGTGCTAGATAACAAGACATATTGATCACAGGGAAAGGAGGGAAAACAACATTGAGGAAACAGGCCCAGTGAGAGAATTAATGAATAGCAAGACGGAGCAGCATGCAGATGAGCTAGAGTAGGGTCAGGGGGAGGAAGAGAGGGAGATGAAGTGCACCTGGAAGGGGGAGATTAATTTTATTTGTGGAGATGAAGAAAAATTCAACAGATAATGGAAAGGAAACAAAGGAATTAAAAGACAGATATGATAGTCACAATAAGGCTTTATTTGTGCCGGTGCAAGGTTGAGAATATTTATCAAACATTGATAAACCTTAAAATGACAGGCTGATAGGTGGAGGATTTGAGAATGAAACCAGGAGAGATAGCGAGGGATTTGAGTGGGAAGCATAATGACCCAAATCATGGAGTTCATCTCCTGGCTTTAACGTAGTCCTCGCGCCTTCCTCTGTTAATCCATCAACAACTGTTGTCGCATCTTTGCTGCCAAACTGGAGTTTGTGTAGTCCCGGGTGAATAAGCAACCTGATAAATCAAGGTCAGAAGCAGACAAAGCACCCCCTCGGCTGCTGTGGGGCCACGGAGGCCTGGTAAACCATTTACTGACCTCCACTATACGGACACGTCAGTGTTTAAACAGGCACCGTTTGTCCCTTTGTGGCATCATTTGCTTCATTTACACTTTACGGTGGATGACTGAATTAATGAATGTAAACCAGATTCAATTTTCTGTCCACCTCGTCTCAGACGCACTGCGGCGTTTACGATGCTCCGTTTTGACAGGTATGAACAGCTGGCGGTGTAAACAAATTGGACCATACTTTGTTCCGCCGCGTGTGCGTGCGCGTTCTGCACAGGAAGACGGATAGCCGGCGCTGCCGCGCGGCTCAGTGCTCGGCCGTGCGGAACGCAGCAGCGGTAATCAGACAGAAAGGCAGAAACAACCCAGTGCGACTACAACCTGGAACACCTGCTATCACGTATTTGACTGGGCTTCACCTTCTAACTAGCAAAGGATTTGCAATGTAAACAGCTTCAGCAAGCAGGGAACGTGGTCGGCCATTAGTGAAGAACGCTCATTTAAAAGGTGGCGGGTTTAGAGCCACCGAGAGGCTTTCAATTATCCGGACCTGAATTACTGTATATTCAAGACGGACAGTCAGCATTAAACTGTGGTGTTCCTCTTTTTGCTGGAGTTTATTAAAAACCAACAGAAGGACTATGAGGGAAGTGTGTTGTCCTGGACGTCTAGTCAGATTTCCTCTGTGGTGAGAAAAACTCATTTTACTTCAGCCTAAAGCTCCCTGGTTTACATCACCTTGTTTTAAACAGCAATCTGATTTTGAAAGAAGAATGAATTGAAACACGGTTTTTCCTACTTCTTTGTTCCTCCAGATGAACAATTTAGATATGCTTTACACATAACTTAGGAGCTAATTAGCGGTTTAAAGGGCATAATGGAAATGAAGCCAGTCATCTCCTAGCAGGGGACAAGCACAGCTCCTCCTGAGTCCTACCTGAATTAAAGTTTGATTCTGATTAGCACTGATGGAGATGATTATACATTATGTTTTAAATGAACCAGTTTTTGAAGGAGCTGCCGGCGCTTAATGGAGCTCTGCTTTGTGAGTCTCTACTAGTCGGAACAAACACAAGCACAACAAGGACTGAACTGAACTAAGTCTGACACGGTTGTCACAGTCGCCCATAAACAAGGGTAACATGAAGCGTAACACATATCCAGCAACACATTCACATTCACCGCCATCAGCACACATACTGTACCGACATGGAAACACACACGCACTAATTGTTGATTAGCCTCATCAGCATTAGCGAATTTCAACGGATCACTATGTGGTAGATTACACTGACAACCATACCCATGATGATGATAATGGAACTTGCAAGCACTCGTCATCAGCCGTGAAGCAGCCTCTGATAATAATCATTATGAGTTACGATGACCTGGACTGATTTATAATTTAAATAATCAAGCTGATAAGTCGACAGTAACTAGCTTCGGTACGATGCCTGGCACATTTTTCTTGTCTCATTTTTTCATTTTGTAAAATTACAATTTGGAAAAATACTCATTCTGCATTTCAATGTTATGTTTTAGCAAATTCTCTAGAGCTGCAAAAAAGATTACAGACAAACTTTTTGCTGACAATTTAATAAGACACTCATCTGTGTGGAAATTGTGTGTGTGTACTGTACAGTAAGTGTGTTTTCTTCCTCCACCCCCAAATCTCTAAACTAGCCGCGCCAAATGAGTTGCGTCCTCGTTAACCTCATTAAGCCGAACCCTTGTTTTGTTAATTGACATAAAACAAACACTTGCTCATGAAAGAGCGGCTGCCAATTATGCTCTACCTCCTCCCTGTTTCCTCTTCTGCTGTGTCTGCTTTGAGGCTCAGGACCTACACAATGATGCTTTGTGTGGATTTTTATTCCTCCCAGATTACGCAGTCACATTTCAATAAAGGTTTTATTTCATTATCATCCACTAACCCTGACCACACCACAGAGTGTAAATAATCAAATACTCTTTAAAAAATATTCTAGTGTTTATTACTCAACTTGACAGTGGGTTTTTTTACAGTAGCTGAACAAGAATCCAGGATGACATAAGCCCCAGGCAATAAAAAGCCTACACTTGTGTTTTCCAGTGACGAGAAGCCATCAACTAACACATCTATGAACGTCAGTCACTCGATGATCCAACAGTTTATTGTTGATTTACGACACACGCAATACTGAACATGTGACCCACTACACTTTAAGACGTATTTGCAGCTATCAAACTATCCAATCAATTTTTGCAACCGGAACCATGTAAAATTTTGAAAATTGCTTGAGTCAGAAATAAACGAGCTCAACTCCTGCTGTTGCCTGCAGTTGATAGTTGCGCACACACAAACACGTACACGTGTTACAACAGGCTGCATGTCTACTATGGGATTTCTAACAGCAGTGTTTGAGTTCTGTTGGTGAAAAATGCATAGGAAACAGGCCCTGGAGAGAAATGAGATTTCTGTGAGAAACCCTTAATCTCTTTCGCACATGGTGCCAGATGACATCGCACAAACAGAGACAAAATACCCACATCACCCACATACAGATCACGCTCGGAAATGGGTGTGAACAGGAAGTGAATTGGGAATCTTTTCAAGCAGGACAAGTGTGGTGATTGAACATGGGATGATTTATCTCCCGTTCGACCTTGCATGGGTAAAAAAGATGACTTTATGTTACTGGGTAGGAAAAAATGTGATAGCAGCAAGTTGCTTTGTACTAAATCGAGTTTGAGTGACATCTCTTTAGTGACTCTAGAACAAACAGACACAAAAGCCTTCAGCAATGTTGTCCAAGACAAAACACACACTATAGGCAAACACAGAGTAACACATTGGCACAATGCACCAACGTGGTGGGTGATGAGCAGGCGGAGGGAGCGGCCAAGGAATGCCTTTGCTTGACATTTGGAGAGGGTCCACAGACAGAGAGGCAGCGAGAGATCAACAAATAATACGTTCAGACAAGCTGCAGATAAACAAAAGGAGGTGAATGCGCCTCATTTAACCATCAGTTTGGGATAAAGACCCTGTCAACACATGACATTAACAGAGGTTTATCACAGGCTCGTTCTGCTTCTGATAAAGAACTTTCTTTAAATACTGTACTTTCTACTTTTACTTTTTTAATTCACAGCTACTGTTATTGTTCGGACAATTTAGCTCAGAGGGTTAAAGGATGTTACACCAGACAATGTTGATGGACCGAAATGCACTAATAACATATTTAAGGCAATTTTCCACCTCGCTACTGTTGTTATTTTTGCTGATGCTGTCGGCTGTGATGGTGTTTTATTAAACCATCAGTCTTCATAAAGGGCTTTTCTGACTTGCGGTGTCATTACGTATAGCACAGACATACATGAAGAGAATTAGAGGAATATTGGTACAATAGCTCAAATAGGGAAAGAGTCGCTGTGGCAGCTTTGCTAAGGTTTAACCTGTGTGTCCAGCTCATGTTGCATTTAAGGGGCGTTGGATATCAGGCTCTGGATATTCCCAGTAGATCCTGTTACATAGACAGATAAGCTTGTCCTCTGACTTCTCCCCTGTGTACAGTGTCTGTGGCTGTGTGTGTTTGTACTTGTGGGCTGACGTACTGAGGCACACACACTGTGCTATGTGCTCTTCTACAGTAGCTGTCATGCTTTAAACTTATCGCATGCGTTCATGCACTCTGGAGCGTTTTTTCCGTGCGTGTCTTTTATCCTGTTGATTGTCTATGGCACAAGCTTTAGCTGAATCGTCGAGCTGGTGAAGAAGCTTATTAAAGGCAGTGTTCCCAGTGGACCAGCGCATCAAAGGCTACCAATTACCGTCCACATTACAAAGATCGCGCTGATGTAAATGGAAGTGTAGCTCTAATTCATATCCTTTCAAGCAGGGACTGTCACTTTGGAGCCTAACAGGACTCTGATTAACCTGGCTGGACATTAATATTGAAGGAGTTGAAGTCACATCAGAAACAGGAGCTCCTGTGATCATTTATATAAATACTACAATGACTATGTCAGTGGCAAGTGTTCAGTTTTCACAAAGCTGATTGTGCAGTCGTGACAAGATCTTCTGTTTAAACACAGTAATTACTGTAAGCAAACAGCCTTGTCGAGAAACATTGCCTTGAATGATGGCGAGAGACACAATACCTCACGATTGGTTCTCTCCACCCTCTCAGCTCTTACTTGCTGCAGCGCTAACACCAGGTCGCTATGGTAACTCAGGTTTCCTGCCAAGATCACTTCCAATGCACCAGATTTGACATTCCTCCTCTCTCCATTTCCTTCTTCCCCTCTCCTGTCTGTCAGTTCGGCCGCCCTTCCTGTCTTTACCGCTTTGTGACCCACCTGGTTGTCAAGGAGAAGGAAGCGCATCAGTAACCCACCCTAAGCTCCAGCTGACATCAGCTGAGCTCACGTAGTGTGTGTGTGTGTGTGTGTGTGTGTGTGTGTGTGTGTGTGTGTGTGTGTGTGTGTGTGTGTGTGTGTGTGTGTGTGTGTGTGTGTGTGTGTGTGTGTGTGTGTGTGAGAGAGAGAGATTTTTTCAGTAGGAATTTTACACATAAACATAGATTAAACCCCCCTTGCTTCTAAATAAACACACTGTACTGTATATGGAGACTGAAGCTGTGGTACTGGACCAAGAATGAACCCAGGACTCAGTCAAAAAAGCTTATTCAAATAATAAATAGTTGCCGCCAAAGGCAGGTAAGGCTTTCGGGTGTCCGGTGGCCATGATGTCCAGTGATGTCACTTAGAAGAGGTGGGTCGATTGTGAATGGTTGTCCAGGTAACTGTAACCAAGACGCACCAGCACCCTCGCAACCCACACTGATACCTGATCAGTGTGGGTTGCGAGGGTGGAGGTGCACTGAAGGTCGCCTCCTCCTTAAAACATAGTGGAAACATGACATCACAGCCACAAAGAGACGTGAACCCAGCGTGTCCACATATCGCACGCTTTGTCCTTTCCCAGTACAGGACTTAAGCAAGTATTCAGCAGTGAGCTTTCAGCTGTGCTGTGACCTCACTGTCCAGTGCTGTCACTTAGGAACAACCGCCGTACAGGACAAACAGAGGGCGGAACAGGAACCCAAGGACTCACTTAGGAAAATACGCTGCAAACGCTGAGCTGCAATGTATTCAGACAGCAGATCACAGAGCGGTCAGCAGCTTATGGGCCGGGGACACGTCCACTGCATGTGTGTGTGCGCGCACACACACATGTACATTCACTTCCCTCACCGCAGCCATCACTGCTCCTGTTAACTATACTCCCACAAACACTCTGGCCGACCATTTGGGAAACCATTTTGCTAATGAGATCTGGTCCCGCTCTTTACAGTACACGCAATCACTTTCCTAAGTTCTCTATTGTTAAGGGCTGAGTGGCTCCAGGAGGATGAGTTGCTCTGCCCTCGCTTGTGTCTACCGTATCCAGCTCGCGTCCCTTTTTTCCTACCCTTTGCATACACACAAATAAAATCTCATTAAAGTATAGAGCCGGGCGCTAATCGCTCCCCCTGTTGCCTCTCATGGAGCCATGGGCCGAATATTTGGTGGTAGTGAGCAACCGAGAGCTTGGAGAAGGGGGTTGTCTGGATGCTGCCTGGCTGTGAGACAGAGGCTACGTGACCTCTGTTTACTAATGTCTGTCCGGAGCCCAGTGACAGACACAGATTAGGAAGCGAAGTAGCAGCATGTTAACTTTGCCAAAGCATACGTTACTGAGCCTAAAATCATGCCGTTGGCATACAGGCGTCAGCCTGTTGTCAGCGTGTAGATGTGATGCTTTAGGACAGCTGCTGAGGGAAATGTGCATATTCTTACTTTTTTTTAAATGCTTTGGTTGAAAATAGATGGATTTGAGGGAAATCCATATTTGGACCAGAAAAACACCAGATTCCTGAGGTCTTGATGTCCTATCAGACAGGACCAAGCATCACTGAGTCATACAAGCACGCAGACAGACACACACATGTTGTTTTTATTTCTGCAGTTATTTGCAGCTTGGGTCTTGGAAAACACACACAGCAACACACACAGCAACGCACACACACACACACACACACACACACACACACACACACACACACACACACACACACACACACACACACACACACACACACACACACACTGGAAGGCCAGAGAGAGGAGCAGTAATGAGTTTCTCTGTTTTCTGAGTCGTGATCAGAGCGAATGTGGCACAGAGCAGAAAGAAGGAACTGCTCCACAGATGAGACACATTTTTCTAACTGTATGCAGAGGGCAGGACTTCAAAGGCAAATCCTGACAATTCAGCTTCAGCTCTGCTAATTAGGTTAGAGGATTTTATATGAAAACAAAACGCCAAAATTCAATCACAATTTTAATATGGCTCAGAAAGAGACTCCACTCATCTAATTCACATTATTACTGTCATTTTCTCCCATTTGTAATGGCTAAGCATTGTTGATATTGCTGATATTGAAAGTGAAACAAGCGTATTGTTTTATACGCTCCCCTGTTGTTCCCTGTAATTGCAATCACTTCACTCGCTAAGTGTGTGTTTGCTTGCACGTCCGTGCAGCAGCGCTGTCTCCCCGCTGTTCCCCTGCCTGCACGGATACCTGGCATTCAGCACATCTGACGCTGTGTGATTACCGATGTCTGTGCTGCGAGCCGCCAGCCGCTTTGCGCTCCACGTTTGCGGCGGAGGCCGTCGCGAGCAGAAGCTCTGAGATCCAGATCTCTGCAGCATGCAAATTGCAACTCCTCAATCACTGTCCAGCTGTGCCTTTCCCCGTCTCCCAACCCAACCACAAAGAGCCCTTCCACGCGTAAACAGCAGGTCCAACTACATGCATCAGTTCTATGATAACTCAGTCTGCTGCTCCAGCTCTCACGGATTATAACGTCTTAATTGAGTTAACCACTGCTGAGTGCTAGGGGCTGCTAATAAGAGTGCAATGGATGGATGAAAATGAGGCAACTAAAACAATAGCGGTTAGAGATCGTAGCCTCAATCCTGCGCTATATGCCCAGTGTTGGCTCCTAATACACAACCCTCAGCCACTGCAGCCCATAGAGCATTAAGTCAGGCAGATGAGGACGCACACTAACACTGTTGCCGTTTGACAAATCCGAGCACAAATATTCCTCAAACAAACTACCGAGGTGTAAAATGCCGTTGCATACTGCAAAAAGGTAATAAAGCAAAAATACTGAATATTTGCATAAACCAAGATGTAACCTTACGGCACGTTATGCTGGTGTGACGGTGCCGAGTGCAAGCATCCCATGGAGCCCATTAGAGGGTGAAACCGCACCGAGCGGAGCCAAGGTTGTGAATTTTCACATTCGGCGGAGTCGTGCGCCTTGGCTGCTCCTCTGCGCAGCCTGGACTTGATGTTAATTTGCAAAACTGGTACGAGCACATGCCTATAACATGAGCGAGGGGGCTCGGGGGCCCGCGTGGATTAAAGTTGCATAAACTCCAAACTTTCGAGTGATATTCAACTTCATATTCATTTTTTTTTTCGTAACTTTGCAATCAGGGAGCTAGTTTGATAGTTGTTGTGTTTTCAGGGTTCAATAAGCCTTAATAGCACTAACATGTGAAGTTGTTTTTGTGTTGCGGCCCCCTTGGCTCTCATGCACATGTACACACAGCAACAGCCCAACAACAACAATGATTCAGCCGAGACTTCTGCGACTGGGAACATAATATTCAATTACAGTTTGAGTGTTCGCTCTTAAAACAGCCCGGACTTGCCCAATAACAACATGTAATCTTAATTCACCGAGTGTGATGAAATGAGAGACAGGCTGGGGAATTTTTAAGAGAATTACATTATGAAATAATCAATGCAATATTACACCTCTTGTTCTATTGATCTGCCAGTTCAATCATTAGTGTAAGCAAACGTCTGATTGTCCAGCAGCTACAGAATTCACCATATGTGCAGCTCTGGTGCAGGCGTTCCCAAAATAAAGCTGTGGGAAGATGAAGGAAGGTAATGAAACATCCAGAGCAGTCATGTTTTATTTGAGTGTATTTCTTAAGATCACACTAAGGTTAAATGCTGAATCAGTCTCTAAATAAAAAGCGATTGGAGGCAGACACATAAAGGCGGAGAATGAGATGGAGAGACCGAACGACGGCGAGAACGAGGGAGACAGCGGAGCTGGTGGCAAAGTCAACACTGTCATTACAGTGAGGATTGGATCAGCGGGAGGGGTGAAGCAGGGAGCAGAGACACTGAACACCTCAGGAACAGGACCTTCAGAGGTTAAGCACCGCTGCTGCCAGGCTCAAACACTAAACTAATAAAGATCAGCATTGGAGGAGGGGGGGGGGTCACAGGACAGTACCACCGTCTGAAATGACCAGCGACATTACGTGTTGCATTACAAGACAGCCAACAACATGATCTGCTCCTTATGTAAGACTTCAGTCGCCTCATTTGGGTGAAGTTTTAGGCCAGTATTCATCAGTTTACTAAAAAAAAAAAAAAAACCTAGATCAAGAAACTGGTGACACTCAGAACACTCTACACAAAACCTTATCACAAACTGCTGCTGTTTAATAATTTGTTCCATCCTTACGTGTTAAATTATTTAAATGAGTAACTCAAATACTGAACTCTAAACCCTGTGTGTGTGTGTGTGTGTGTGTGTGTGTGTGTGTGTGTGTGTGTGTGTGTGTGTGTGTGTGTGTGTGTGTGTGTGTGTGTGTGTGTGTGTGTGTGTGTGTGTGTGTGTGTGTGTGTGTGTTGTATTGTGTACTGTATATTTTAAGGAAGATCATATCAAGTCTGAAGGATGGAGGCAATTAAACGCTATCTTGTGATAGAAGGAGATAAACGCCGACTAAAGACAACGTAGCGTGTCACTGTCTTCCAGGTCAGCTGTCTGTTCACACAGTTGCTATAAAATCAACTGGAATTGAAAACGCCAGTTAAATAAGGTAGCAATAAGGCACGAACATTAAGTGTTAAATGCCCGGATCACACGCTGGCTGAAATCAGTCATGGTGGTCAGATCTACGCACCATGTTTGTAGCAACAATGAATGATGCATAGGAGCGAGCGAAAGAAGCCGGACGGTCTGAAAGTGATGGATGAGTCGTACTCTTGCCTCAAAGTGATTGTCTCATCCTTGATGAGGACGCTCCAGCAAAATAGTCAATCATTTTAGCCGTGGCTCCCCTTATAGGCATCTCTCAGCTGATGAGGGATGAAGCTGAGGCTGACTTTCAGAATTCACCTCAGGCTTCTAGAGGGAAGGCATCATCTCACATGGAGGTAATAAAAGCGTCTTCTGTGCGAAGCCTAAATGCTTATTGTTGGGGTGAGAAGAATATATAGGAAAAACCTGAAATTAGATCAAGCCCGTGTTTGTTTTTCCTGGCAATGAAATCTTCTCCAGAGAGATGAGGGTGCGTATAGGCTCAGCCACCTGGTAGGTTTCCTATGTGCATTTGTGCTTTTGTTTATTTGTTTGTTTAAGGCTTTTTTTTCTGTTGTTGCGTAACTTCCTAAGTGAGAATAACAAGGTTGTGCGAAACACAAAGTCACATGAATGCAGATGGAGGCAAAACCAGTCAGGCGGATGTTTACACAGCTCTGAAGCGCTAAGCTCTGCTACAGCACCAAGAGCCGTTTCTCTGCTACGCTCTGTAACCTTTAATGACTGAATGCTGCGTGAGAGAGCGAGCGAGCGAGCGAGCGAGCGAGAGAGAGAGACATGTTCATGTTCGTGCATCACACACTGGGGCTGGGTAATTTTCTTAATCAGGGAGGGATTCTCAGAGGAAGACGCTGTAATATAGCCAATTACTGTGCCTTCCACCATTAATAATGTCATATATTAGTTTGGGAGGCGGCTAAAGACGGAGCAACATCCTCCTCCGGTGAAACACGGGACGGTGGGAAACAGAAAACACCGCCGGCCGCTGCTGGTGTTAGACGTTGGTTTTCCTGCCGATTCTGGGCGACTGACACCATTTTCGTGGTTGCATATCCAGGCTACAGCCAGGATACGCTCAGGTAACCATGGAGGCAGAAGGACCCGCTCCGAACCACAGACGCTGCTATTTTAAACTGGACCGTGAACACATGATACAAACAAACCCGAATCTTTAGCAGTGAGCGTCGGGGCTGAGGCCACGCGGACCCTGTTACCTTCATCATAGACCCTGCTAATTGCACAAACGCTTTGTGTGGTTGCCTCCAAACATCCAGCCAAACATCTTGTTACTCTGCTGTGAGACTTAACAAGCTTGTCTGCAGGCTTACTAGTGACCAGAGGGATGGGGAGTCATTAGTGTTTCTCTCTCTATATCTCCTCAGCGCTTCAGGGACAATGTCATTAGCATCTCTCCTAGTGTCTGACAGGGAGTCAAAAGAGCATCTGCCTCTGTTCTGCTGGTATTACATCCTCTATAACTCAACCCCGGAGGCCGTGGGCGCCGCCGTTCCATTGGCCGACCTGGCTGCCATTCGTTAGGCCCCTCACCAGCACCGCGGCCGTGGGTTTTATCTCATTGGCGGAGCGCGGAGGCCAAAGAGAGCCCTTTTGTTGGTAGGAGGTTGTAACACTTGCTGTATCTGCGCAGTGCACAGATGTAGAGATCTGAAAGCTTTTGATCACCTTCAGCGCCCCTTTGCCAGCAGCCTGGGAGCCTTTGGAGAACACAGAGAAGGATTCAGGCCTGGAATGACTGGGTCGCTTGTTCCTGTGCAGGCTGGCAGAACACAGACTGCCAGACATCTGGACCTGGATGTTCAATTATAAAACCGTTCAGAGGTAACATTGGGCCATGAGTGCGACAAACATCTGACAGCAAAAATGTAGTATTTTGTAAAGTTCTGAACATTCACACTATTTGAGACGTGTTTGCATCTCGTAACATATTTGCACAACAGAGTTTCCCCTGCAGTGTTCCAGTTTGTGCAAAGGTTCTGTGCAGGGAAGTGAAGCTCCCCATGGATGTGCTTTGTGCACAACAGCAGCGAACAGGAGCACAAAGCTCACATTCACCGCTAATCTGGACAATGAGGGAAACCCAGCCTGTGCGAGCGGGACTTGGGTGCAGGACGGGTGAGGGTGGGTGAGGCTGGATCAATACTCCATTGTGTCTCAGTTTCCCTGAGGGTGCATCTCCGAGGCTCCGATTGTCACCGACTGCGTGTCTACCTGCACCAGGACAGTCACAGCAGCCCGCGGATTCTCATGGCGCGACGATAGCCTCATATTCTCACCTGTGCCAGCGTCCTGACAGGCACAGAGTGGCCCCTGTTTGACAGCTGTGTGCTACAGCACGCCATAGGTAGTACACCCGCAGCTCTGCGCCCGCGCGACCGACCCCAGCTCTCCATCCTGGACCCCGGCTAATTGAGACAGATGGAGATGTTGAGGAGGGTGAGGAGGAGTCACGAGGGCAGCGGCGATGAAAGGGGCGCGGAGCACGTCGGGGCCATCGGGGGGGGGCGATGAGGAGCGGACCCCTTCACCCATGCGGCGCATGCAAACAAACAGTCCCACCGAGCAACTTAATAAGCAACCGTCCAGTCCACGACACATCCAGACAAACACAGGGGAGCGTTTTTGGATATTCTCCCCACATCTTTTCACTAATATATATGTTTAATATTCAGCGGATTTAAATTTGTCCCTAAGCTGTTCAAGGTAATATCAAATACAGCACGGGAGGTTAAGAGAAGCCAAAGGCCCTTATTAAAGGTACCAAAGCTTGTGCTAGCAGAACTCCAAGTTCACGTCCTCAGAGCAGCTCCAGAGATTTATGGAGAGGGAAGTCGCTCCTTCCTTATCTGTGCTGCTTCCTCCTGATTCTGACTTGAATGGAACAAACATCAGTTCTTGTTCTCTTTAGGCTCCTTGATTTGATAACAGCAATTTTCTGCAAAAAAGTAGGTTTTATTATCTGCTTCTATTTTATTATTCCAGTCTTTCCATAATGAAGGTACTATACGTAAAGTCCCCGCAGTTATAATTTAGTGGAAATATAAATGGATTATATTGGATGCAGGTTATAGAGTGTAATGTATTTAAGTCCAGTTCATACTTGTTGTTAGTGATCCTTTTCTTAATTAAAACTATTAATTACATAAAATATACATTGATCATGATCATCAGTGTCTTCACTTATTGAAAAACATGAAATTAGACCCACATCATCATTCATCCTCTGTCCTACCTGAAGAGCTGGACGCCAAACAGAAGGAGGAGAGAACGACCGGATCCCACGGACTTAAAGCAGCGCAGAAGAAAATCAGAGACGGATTCGGTGATGGAAAACCAGCAAACTCCATCCACCATGAAGAAAAACACACCACATCTGTTCATCTGAAAGCCTGGGAAAGTTCTGATTTCCCTGCAGCTTTGTAGGCAAACGCCTGGGGGAAAATGTGACTGCTGCTCTCAGTCTGTCGACCCCACTACTGGGTCTGTTCCACCGCGTTTGCATGTGTGTCATCGCTCTGGGCGTGTGTGTGTGTGTGTGTGTGTGTGTGTGTGTGTGTGTGCGTGCGTGTGTGTGTGTGTGTGCCTCTCGTCATTGTCCGCCGTACTGTAGGAGGCGTAAGAGGATCCCGGCCTGTGAGACAATACCTGGCCATTCAAATGGGGATGATTTAATCGAGTCGGGCCAGAACCGAGCAGACGCAGGCCGAGCCCGTGAATAGCTCCTCTGTGAGAGGACGAAGGAGGCCCGTCGCTAACTATCAGCGTGTGTGTGTTTGTGTGGGGCCAGTTCAGAGGTCTTAGGAGTTAAAGTGGATGATACGGCTGACGGGTTCCAGCAGGGGTGGAAATAGGAATAGGAAGAGGGGCCGATAGAGTCAAACAGGCCACTTTCTTGCCTTCATGTAAACTCTCCCGCTCTGCAGAGGTAATCCACACCTGCATTAATAATGGAGGAATGCATGCGGTGTGTGCGCCTGAGAAGAATCCAGCCATTGTTTATCCCTCTGCTGTGCATATCAGCACCCCGTGTTTCCGTCCACATTCAAAGGCCCGTCTGTCTCTCTGCTCGGACGCTTGGCGGGTGTAGATTCTGGAGGCCCCCCCCCCCCCCCCCGCTTACAGTACAGTTATATTTACTATACACGCGCTCCATCAGCTGTCCTAATATTCCTCCCACTCCCCTGATGGAGGAGGCCAGCGCCCGTCACTCATGTCAATGAGGTTCCCGGGTATTTAGCAGTCTGGCCGCCCCCTCAAATTGATCTCATCTCAGACGGAGCCGGAGGAGAGCGTCTGCATATTCATGGCGGCGCCGGACAGCGGCGGCCGAGTGCGAAGCGGGTCACCTTCTGGGAACGCCATCGGCGGATCAGCGTCCGCCGCCAGAGCAGCCGGTGGGATCGCGTCAAAACGGAGCCGTCCACACGTTATTGTCCACTCCCTGGTGAAATACTGAGCAACAATGAGTTGCTAATGGAGGCTAATACAGTCATTTAGTTGTAGCTTAAGACCAGGGTATTGATAATTCTACTGTGCCCGTTCTCCTTCCTCTTTAAACCAATGCATACAGCAGCTCAGCGCGCTCAATAGGCCGCTTTGAATGTGCTCTTCTTTTGTCTGGGCTTTTATAGCATCACGACTTCATCCCTCTGTGCAGCTGTTTCCCTTTGTTAACAATTTTATTTTGCCTGACAGTTTTATTTTGTTGACAGCAAGTACTTGATGTACAAATCCATCTGTTTCACCGGGGACTGCGGAGCGCTTTGTTGTCTTCATCAGGAGCCGCGCGCCGCCGGCCGCTGTGCGGACGGACCGGCGCGCGGAGCATTTATGCTGATGCGGGTCAGAACGTGCTGGGACGTGAGCGCGAGGTGTCACGTGCAGACGCTCGGGCCCGGATCGAACCCGAACGCGGCCTGTATTTAATACAGCAGCGGACAAACGAGGGAGTCGCGGGAGCGGAAGGTGAGTTGAAGCCGTGAACGCGGCTACAACGGTTACACCTGTAGAAACAGCTTTTATTTTGACCAGGCGGCGCTTTTAAAGAGCTGGGAGACGAATGAGAAGAGGGGAGACAGACATGGTGGAAAGATGGGGAATAGCTTTTATCGAGCGTGACGCAGAAAAATGGGATCTGGGTTCGTGGGCATTGAAGTGGTAATTGATTCAAGGATCTAGATCTGCTCCGAGGCCCGTCCTCGGGAGCGCGGTTGCACTGGGAGCCGATGTGCGGCGTGATAGCTTAAACAGCCGTTTGACGGAGAACCAGATTGAGTTCGGCGAGGAGTCGCTCCTCAAACGGACGTGGCTAATGGCTCGCCATGCCAATTCACAGTCAAAGCTTTAATTAGACACTTTATATTGTTATACTTGCTAATTCATTTATGGCCTGTCCCCGCTTTTTTTCCCCCCGCCGCAAATGGATTCCACGTGATTAAAAGCGGCCCAGCGCCGGGAACGAGCGCGATGAGGAGTGTGACGTAACGGAGCCTCGTTACGCAGCTGAGCGACGCTAACGACAAACCGACACCGGCTCCGACACCGTGTTCGTCCACGCGCTGCAAAAACGGACGGCATCTAACGTGTCTGCAGATATAATCACGTACTTTGAATCCACTCCCAATGTGACAACTTTAGTGAGCAATCCTTCAAAGTTGAGGTTATATTATTTTACACTGTACGCGCGCATACTGAAACTGATTGATTGGGCTTTTTTCGCTTCTCGTCTACTTTTTTTTTCAATTTGCGTGATCGACAGAGGACGCCGCAACAGCTGATCAAGATAAGCTCGGTGAGAGCAAACCAATCATATCAGCTCGCGCGCGTTTTGCGTCCGCCGCTGTTGTTTGCGGCCCTGAAGCCATTAGGAGCGATGTGGCCGCGCGCTGAAGCAGCTAATGAAGGGTCTAACAATCTTGTTCACATCTTCCACTGTGAAATTGGCCCCGCGTGCGTTTATCTGTGCTGACAGTGTGTGGCACCGGTTTGTTCTGTGTGATGAGCAATATTTAATAGAAGCCATCTGAGTACATTCGAATATGGTTTTCCAAACGTGGGTGAGACCTGAACACAGTGCCGCTAATTTCTGTAGAATGATAATCACAGGAGAAGGAATTGTCAGTCTGAGAAGCGCAAGCCAGGGCTGATTAAAGCCAAACAGTGCTCGGTGCCACTGTTTTTAATCAATCACGAGAGGCTCGGGGAGGAGGACGATGGTGCATCCTAGTGAGTCGACGGTGTCTGCTCCCATTACAAGTGATGACAATGCAAAATTCAAATTGTGAAACGGGAGAGATTACCATTTTGTTTCCACGGCGGCGTTCGCATGAATATGGAAATGCAGATGCGAGGAAGCGGCGGGCGCGATTACAGGCGATAATAAATTCAGACAGAGTTGTTTACAATAAAAGCACGAGCGCTTTCGCTCCCCCGAGGACGAGCGGAGTCAAGGCGCATCTCAAGGTGAGCGGAGCAGCGGTTTTGGAAGGTTTTCTCCCGTAACACCAATCCGAATACGTCCAGTTTAGCTCATATCATTCGTCGTCTTCTGCAGCATCTTATACCCTGCTCTAATAAATAACGCTCAAAGTGCATTTTGAGCGCGTGAAGACCCGCTCCCATCGCCGCCATCGTCTCAGCCCAGACCGGAAGCGGACTGTGACGCGCCGTCGGCCCGTTGTCACTTTGAACTTTTGCTCTATCTTTAGCACAATAAGAGACACGGTATGTTGAGTGGAGAACGTCGACAAAAGTGCATATTACCCCGGCAGGTCGTCAAACATTTATGAGTTCTTCAGCTCATATTGCTCCACAGAGGCCTGTTAGATTTCATTGCATAATTCTGTGCTCTGTTCCAGCTTCTCGTGTTTCCAATGCACCCCTGTTTATTTGCCAGGATCTTTTCTATCACTGCTCCCTCAGCTCTGGAGGCAGAATAACAATGTCTTTTCATCCCTGGATAGACGCGTACAGTACAGTGGATGGAAACCGAATGGAAAACACGTTCAGCTTTCTTGACTGTCTGCGCCGTAATCTTTCTATTTAAGGTAAATGAAGCTGTATTTTATGCTTTTTTTGTGTAACTGTATCTAATCACATCACACTGACGCTTATTTTGTCTCTGCAGTCACAGCGTACACTAAGCAGCATATACAATTTGCTGTAAATCAGCTCTATATTTTCGGTCCCGGGCTATTTCAAAGATGTTTTCGAATGCATTTGCAGATGACAAGATAATAGCCGGCGCCTTCGTTTAGAGACGTGCTGCTATCAGGGCAGAAGCGTCTCTTATTATTACGCCCGTGTCGTTTTTTTGCTATTTTCGCTATACCTCAAAGGTGAGGGAGCACCCGATAAGTTTATTCCCTCAGCCAGAGGAACGGGAGGCAGGGACGGAGCTGACTACTGATGTGCGCCGGCTACAAGGAGACGTGAAAGTGCAGCTTTGCCCACAATGAAAATGTCAGAAAGCTTAAATGGAGATTAGCATGTGCCGCTGATACGTATCAACTCTCAATGGCTCTCTTATTGCTCGGCGCCGCCTGGATGATGAGATTTACCCGCGATCCTCGGTGCAACTAATGCTAAATGTCTAACTGAACAGTGTATTTTCCCCTCCTGTAGTATTTGTACAATGGTAATGCAGGCGATAGTGAATGGAGGTTGAAAGCGTGGAGCAATGCAGCCCCCTGGTGTTCACACACACTGTGCTTCCACGCAGACGTGTGGGCCTCAAACAATGCATCCGGCTCCTTCACAGTTTAACTCACAGGTTCCGACTGTTGATACGGTGTGAAACAACAAAAGCAGGAACAAATGTGTTCTCGGTACTGGCCCGTTGGTCGTCCCTATTGTTACCTGCTGTGCTTGTGGCCAAGCCAAGTCCAGGGAACGGGAAGCTGCGTCTTGAAAGGAGCTGGTGATGAAGATGATGATGAAGAGGCTCCACTCGTGGCTCGGGGGCTTGTTTCCCCCCGTTTCCTTGGTGGGATTGGTTTCACGCAACCTCATGCATTGCACTTGCACCAACACAGTCTCACTGCAGGCTGTGAGAACAGATGCTTGTCCTTCTCGCCCACGTACTGGAGCATCTATAAGCGCAGGAGACGGGGTGAGAGCCTCCGTGCTGCCTGGGCTCCACACCGGTTGGTTCCTCCCGGAATTTGTCACTGACTGCACTTTTCATTTACTCGCAGCGAAAGGTCAGAGCAGTCATCCTTTACTGAAACACTGCCCAGTCAGGACACACGTATTTATCACCTTCACTTAGCCACAGCAGCGCTCTTCATCGCTCCCCGTGACGCACGCCTGCCCATTAGCCGAGCTGTCTGGCAAAAAAAAAAAAAAACATGACAAATCGTTAGCGCCGGCGACACCTAAACGATCATTAGCATAAGTAACAGGCTCTAAATGAGGCTCCTGCTCCTCGGGATCCTGGCGGAAGCTGCTGGAGTCGCCATTTACAGCGCTCGAAACGAACACGGCGCCTAGAAAGCGCGCGCGGCCTCAGGTTTAAAGGAAACACCTGCCGTGGAAAAAGGCGCCCCCCCCGTCGAAGCTGGAGGCACAAATGTTCCCTGCGGAGATGTTTTAAGAGCTCTGTGTTCCAGGTGATTAAATGTAGTGAGCTCCTGCAGCGAGCCACTCTTTCAACTTCATTTTCTTTTCATTCTTTCTTGCACACGGCGGCTTCGCGTTGACTCCCACGTCACGTGAGCGTTTATTTGGGGGTTCGAACGAGCGCTCGATCCCGATGAGCTCAGACGTCGAGCCGAGCGACTAGTACCAGCGCAGCTATTTGTGAATAAAGTGTGTGCAGAACCAGTGGTGATCACAGTCATCCCTGCATAGCTGAGTGTGTGTGATACTTCCACGCGGCAAAAAAAAAAAAAGAACATGGGACAAAGTGATAAAACAGCAGAGACGAAAACCACATCTGATGGAATCGCTCCAGTAGTTTTTGGGCATCTGCCTCTTTTCATCTTTTATCTCTAGTCCCTGTCTTTTTTTTCGGTCTCTTTCTCTCGCTCGCACACAAACTCACAGCAGCTGCCGAATGTAGGTCAGTACTGCAGAGAGATGTTAAAGTGAATTGTTAATCAAAACTATCAGCCGATGCCACAGCAACGCTTCCCTGAGGCTAAAGAGTGGTGCTGGACAGCGTGCGAGCTCCAATAACACACACACACACACACACACACACACACACACACACACACACACACACACACACACACACACACACACACGTTTGCCTTTTCTTTTCTCCGTCCACCTTATTCAGCTGTGGGAATAAAGAACAATCGGGCCGAGCGCCAGACTGGACTCTTATGCTACAAAATCAGCTGTGACATCCATTTCTCCTCAGAACTGGAGGCTCCCGCAGCACTGCACCATTTATCTCTCCTCGCGTTTGCGTAATTGACCATGTGTCAGGTCGAATCAGTGGCTGAAACCAAGGTTGCCACAGAGGACGGAGCGTGCGCTGCGGGCCCTCGGAGCCGCTTCAGTCAAGAGACGAAGCACGCGACATGAAGGGTGCACAAACAGCTGGGAGCGTCCGCACAGCCTCCGTCCTGCCACTCTGTCATGGTGATGACGGACCTTTCACCTTTTCACAAGGGATTTCTGTACAAAGCCTATTGGAAGCCCTGGCTAACAAAATGTAAGGTGGAAAGAAATAGATTTCTTTCCAAATAAAGCTGCTTGTACAGTAGTTGTGCACTTCACCAGAAGCAGAAACACGTTCCCTCGAATTGACTCAACTTCCCCTCTCTGGTTACTTTCAGTTTAACCACAACATGTGAAGCTCCAATGACCTTTTGCGCATCGGTCAGTAGCCAGTAGATGGTCAACTTAGTAAAAACTAAACAGGACAAATATGAAAAATGATCTCAAGAGACTTTAGTATCCAAAACACAGCTTTTAGTCAACAAAACAGGTGAGAATAAATAATTGATTGAGAATTTCTACAAAACTCTACAATTTAAATTATGTAAATCGTAGAGTAAACAATGAAGCAACTAACCAATAACACCAGGATCAATAATGAACGACTGACACAAACAGCTGCAGATGCTTCGCAATGTTTGCGCTTCTCGCAGTTGTGTTCGCGCTATTAATAATGAAGCAGAGAGCAACGATCCGCCGACGCCGTGTAGTTCAAACGGAAGGCGCCGGACTACATTTCTGAGCCGCGCGTGACGTCACAGGCAGGCGCCCGGCTCCCGAAAACACGTGATCGGTTGCCGTCGGTTCCTCTTTTTATGGAGGTGCGCGTGAGCAGGTCGCGGGAAGCCACTCGCCATGGCCTCCTGCTGCCTGCGCGCGTGGAGCCTGTGGCTGCTCTGCAGCTGCGCGGCCTCTCCGCCGAACTTCGTGCTGCTGTTCGCCGATGACCTGGGCTTCGGGGACCTGGGCTGCTACGGGCACCCCAGCTCCCTCACGCCGAACCTGGACCGCCTGGCTGCGGCGGGGCTGCGCCTTACGGACTTCTACTGCACCAGCCCGGTGTGCAGCCCGTCCAGGTGAGCGCGGACCACTCCAGTTGCAATGTGTTATGTTCGATTACTGACGTCACCGCGTGTCGGCAGAGCGTCGCTGCTGACGGGCCGCTATCAGACCCGCTCAGGTATCTACCCAGGGGTGCTGTACCCCGGCTCTGTGGGTGGGCTTCCTCTGAATGAGACCACCATCGCCGAGGTGTTGAAGCCTCTGGGCTACGCCACCGCCGCCGTGGGGAAGTGGCACCTGGGACTCGGCGCCAACGGGACCTTTCTCCCAACTAAACAGGGCTTCGACCACTTCCTGGGCATCCCCTACTCCCACGACATGGTCAGTGATGGATTCCACCGCGGAACCCGACACCTCGACCCGCCGCTGACCCCCTCCCCCCCCCCTCCGCTTCCAGGGCCCCTGCCAAAACCTGACGTGTTTCCCCCCAGATGTGAAATGCTTCGGCGTGTGCGACGTGGGCACCGTGACCGTGCCTCTGATGTACGGCGAGGTCATCAAGCAGCAGCCGGTCAACTTCCCGGAGCTGGAGAGCGCGTACAGTGACTTCGCTGTGGATTTTATCACCGCGTCAGCCAAGAACAAGCAGCCTTTCTTCCTCTACTACCCGTCCCACGTAAGCGACACTCCTTGTTCCTAGTTTGTGTGAACTAGTGGAGCCACATTCATAACCGCGCTGTGTCGCACTTCCTCTTCCAGCATACCCACTATCCCCAGTATGCGGGTGCGGGGGCCGCTGGCAGGTCTTTAAGGGGCCCTTTCGGAGATTCTCTGTTGGAGTTTGACAACACTGTGGGAAACCTGATGACAACTCTGAAGAAGACGGGAGTTATCAACAACACACTGGTCTTCTTCACGGCTGATAATGGGTTAATTGCTTCGCGTTGTGATGCCGCAGCTCCGTGCCTCTGTGTAAAGGTCGAGTTAAATATAAACCAGCACGTGATGGTGTGTTGTCGTTGCCTCTGCAGGCCTGAACTGATGCGTATGTCTCGTGGGGGCAACTCCGGCGCTCTGAAATGCGGGAAAGGCACCACATATGAAGGGGGCATGAGGGAGCCGGCCATCGCCTATTGGCCGGGGAGGATCCAGCCAGGTCAGGAGCATGTGCAGCTGCAGTCCACAGCCCTTAATGAAACCAACTCCAATATACACGTCCAGTAATGTTTATTGTCCCGTCCACAGGTGTGACTCATGAGTTGGCCAGCACTCTAGACATCCTCCCCACTATTGCAAGTCTGGCAGGAGCCACACTGCCCAAGGTGATGCTGGATGGAGTCGACATGACAGAAATCCTTGTCAAACGAGGAAAGGTAACGGGATTCACCAATTAGACGAGTTTACTTAATATAAAGTGAGTATTAAGCATATTTTGTGTTATTTACAGAGCAAAAGGGAGGCAATGATGTTCTATCCCGTTGATCCCAGTGAAAAGTATGGCCTGTTTGCTCTCAGGCTGGGGAAATACAAGGCCCACTTCTATACACGAGGTAGAGCAGCTGGTTTATATAGTTTCTGAAGAAATCATGATCAACTGTCATAACACCATCTGTCTGTTTGCGTCAGGCTCCTCCCACAGCTCTACAGTCCCCGACCAGGACTGCTCTGTACTCACAGCCCTCAAGTTCCACGACCCGCCTCTGATTTTCGACGTGGAGGCCGACCCTTCAGAGAACTACCCCCTTTCTTTAGAGGAAAGACCCGATCTGCAAGATGTGCTGAAGAGGATCAAGGCGGTGAAAACCCAGTTCGAAGCCTCCATGGTGTTTGGAGAGAGCCAGATATCAAAAGGAAGCGACCCGAACCTGCGGCCTTGCTGCAACCCCGAGTGCAGCCCCAAGCCCAGCTGCTGCCACTGCTGACAGGCCTCCTGCTGCTCCGATGACGGCTCTGCTCACTCTCGGCACAATCAGCCTTTCTAACTATCTTTGAACCAACTCTGATTGAGTCAGATCAGGTGATTGTAGGCTCAATCAATCGCTATCTAATAACCCAGCTAATAACCCTTTCTTTCACCCAGCGGTGCATTCACTGTCCTGTTGGAAAACAAACGATGGTCCCACTAAGTGCAACCCAGATGGGATGGGACTGCATGATGCTGCTTGAGTGTGTCATCAATTTTGACCAAGTCATGAACAATGTCACCAGCGAAGCCGACCATACATCTCTATAGTAGGAACCACACACTGAGGAAGCATCAGAGGCTGGTAATTCTGATGAATCTATCCTCTGCAGCAGAGCTACTCAAACTCTTGGTCTTCCTTTGCTGTGACAGTCATGAGAGCTTGTTTCATTATTGCTTTGGAAAAAAGCTTCCATTTCCATTTTGTTCAAAGCTATGTAGATCTAAACAATAACAACAACAATGCGTGTTTTGGACATCAAGCATATATTTTATTCGTAAGACCAAACCCATGACAAGGCAGAGTGATTTTTTTTTCCTTTTTTTTCTGTTTTCCCTTGAATTTTACAAGTCCTTGAATTTAAAGATACAAGGTAGGATATGTTTGTTCTGTCACATACGGTTTTGCTCTAGGTATACAGTGAAGAATCTTGTTAATGTAATAAAGTCAAAACTGTTAATGTATGTCTCAGCGGCTATAAGGGACTAGATCATCCTCAGAGGTTTTTTGTGTAGCGGTGTGGAAAGAAGGTTTTTAACTAGACCGTAACAAGATAGAAAAAATAAGCAAATAGATACAGATCTGTGACGGATCAGACTGTTGGAGCTGGAAGGTGATTCCTAAAATTGGCAAGACAGTAATAGTTCTCCAGTGGCAGCCGACTCAGTCACTATTCAGCTCTAATAGCAGATTGGCCGGTAGTCCGTAATGAGGTCACGTCTCACAAATGTGCTGCTGAAGCCTGTCTGTGACGAACAATGGACCCACGTGTCGCCCGTGTGAGAAACACCGAGATAACAGCTGCTGCAGAAATAGAAGACACTCAAATAAAATCACAGGTGAGTATGTGACTTCTTGTCTTTTAGGGGCCTTTGTCAAGTCGTGACGTTTTTTTAAATTCTCATTTTAGTTATTGTACATCTTCATTTCAGTTAACATACTCAACATAAAGGACACGGCACTATCTTAGATTCTCTATTGTATATACATGAGCTAACTGACAGCAATACGTAAATGTAGAAAACACCCCGACTCTTTGAACACCAATCCTGCAGCTCCGCAGGTGTTTGCTCTGTCTGACTGTGGCTTAAAGCAGCAGAGCAAGATGCTAAACGGTGTCTGAGAGAACGAGGGTGTGGCAAACCTCCAAGCCTGCAATTCCTCCATCGTTCACTGGTTATGTGCACGGACGCCCCTTTACGTGTTGACAGTCTAACCTTTACATACTATGACTATAAAAACTCGCATCTAATGATTGACTAAAGGTTTGATTCCACTGTGATACCAGCACTGTAAATTACAATCTTGCTGCAGAGTAGGCACGCGGCCACGAAGCATTACTGGTCCAAGGCTACTGGTCAGTCTCGTCCCTCCTTTTCCCTCATTGAAACAGGCAAGTCAAAAGAAAACGGACAATAGGACGTCGCTGGAAACCGAAGTTGAACAGTCAGAGGTGTGAGAATATGGCTTTTCAGAGGGCCTTTACTTTCTTTACCCCGAGAGTCACATCAATCATAGCAAAGCGTACAGTGATCTAGGATTTGCTGCGTTCACAGCTGAGCGGGTTCTATTGAACGCTCCCTGCGGTGAAGGTGGGTGAGCGGTGAGTTCTGAGGGCTGCGTGGAAGTCGAACGCTTCTGTGATGTCATCCAAACGTGCTGACAGTCACTGCACCTCATCCTGAATGCACGCACACTGAATGCAGCCTCACACCACCTCCGTCAGTGTCGCCTGTGAGTGTTTTTTTAATTAGTCTGGATGAGGCGCCTGTATGTCTATTTTCTATACACGTATTTACAACACACACTACGTCTTGTACGCGACACAGGGCTAAGCTCACACCATGGACACCTCACTGTACTCCCTCTACTTTGCTCCAATGTCACTATCAGTAGAAATCAAATTAGCAGATTGTTGATAATGAACAAATACATATTTACAGTTAAGTCAACACCAACGCCTGATTCTACGTCATCCTCGCTGCTTGCCATTCACTTGGATGGGTGTATTTCTTGGTGTGTCTGTGTGCAGTAACCCTACTAGCCATGCATTGAAAAGTGGAACAGCAGTAGTAGGTACAGTATATTGTTTTCATTTCCAAAAAATGAACCTTTAAATAAATAGTTGCTCAGCGTCTTGGTTGTATATCATAAAAAAAGACGAAAGAAAACAGGCAATCGCTCCATCGAGAGAATGGAAATAAACAAAGAGAGATGAAGGAAATCAGTCAAATGCCTAGCATACTGTAGAAATGGAGATCCCAGCTTCAGCGGGACACACAGGGTTATTTTACATCGGAGAGAAGAGTCGGCTGTCAGCGCCCTCTAGAGGCTAACGCGATGAACACAGGCTGTAGAGGAACAGGTTGGTTACTCCAGGTAGATGTCCTCGGTGGGGCAGGCGTACTCCAGATGCTCCTGGTAGTATTCCTGAAAGGCTCGTCTGCAGAGGTGACACATACGGGTTAAAGCAAGCGAAAAGAGACCACATCGCTAGTGAACAGGAGAATAATTGGCCCGTCTATCCTCCGCTGGTTGACCTCATTCCATCTAGAGACGGTGAACTATCAGCATTTTTAATTATTCAAACATGGCTGAATCAGACACAATTAATGTATATTGTATGTATATTTTGGGCTCACCCGACACTCTCTGCTACAGGTCGCATGGACTCCTGGGAAACAAACACGTGGCAAGCGAATCGATTCAGCATTGGGTGCTTGGTGATGAAGCCAAAGTAGCTGCGGGAGCAGAAAACAATGTGATGCCATCAGCTCCACGTTGCACCGCTGGCTGGAAACGCAAGGGCAGGGGTTCGGAGGGAATGCTTACCAGTTGTTCCGTGGATGGCATCCACAGAAGGAGATGTTTTTCATCTGGAAGAAGTGACTACATCTGTCGAACTAGAGGCCAGAGAGGCGACACCAGAGAAAAGAAAAATACAGACTTAGTTTTATTTATTTTCTTTTTTTATTTATTCTCTCAGAAGGTTCCTTTAAGCATTTTAAGTATTAATATATAAGTAGTATTAGTAAGTAGTAAGTAGCAAGTAGTATTTTTTTTAAGTATTTAACATCTAAACTCCCTTTAGTTATGACTTTTATTTACTTACACTACACTAGGTACTAAATATTAATAACTCTTTTTATTATTATCCTATCATCTTATTTTCATAATGCTGTAAAAACTCATCAGCATAACCACAGCGCGTTATGGTAATTTGATGACTGAATAACAGCAGCGCATGCACGCGTACCTCATCAAGGGTGTCGTACTCGTCCTCCAGACTCATGATCAGTTTGACTCCCTGCAAGCTGATCTCCAGCTCGCACAGGGACGGAGGCCGCACATGCACCGTTCGCTTCCTCGATATCGCAATCTGACGGGCACAGACATTCACGTCCATCATTGTTCATGGCGCTTCACTGTCAGAATGTTCGCCATGCCTGCGCGTGTATTTACCTTTTGCATGGCTGCGCAGAGAATGCCGTTGCCTTGGTGATAAGGGACCTCCACGGAGCCCAGGAACTGGACGCTGTAGGTCTCGAGCCACGCTGGATTCCTCTTCATCCCTACAGATCCAAACGGCAGCATGACGCTCGGTCCCTTTACTGACAGATGTGCAGTACAGACGGTGGTTGCACGTGGCCACTCACCCAGCAGCTCCTTAGACTGGCCGACGACTTCGTTGGCATAAAAGGCGGGGAAGATTCCCCTCTCCCCCGTCCGCATGTTGTAGCCTCTGTACCAGTAGTCGTCCTCCTCCTCCTCCACAAACAAGGGATCGTCCACGTCCAGCTCCAGCTCGTCTGCATGTCTGGGGATGAACCTGCAGAGGGCAGCAGAGAGGGCCCATTACATGCGTGCCCAGATGGTATCGCAGCCGCTGAACAGCCCAGGAACCACAGATAATGTGATCAGGAAGCGTCTGGTTGAGCTTCATGTGACTCCCAGTGGAGAACAGAGAGTGGGGGACAAAGAAACATGGTGCGGTGGGAGGAGGTTGCCTAATGTCATTGATTCACTGTTATATGATCTCTTCTTACCACTAAAAAAATAAAACGTCTTCAGCAATGATTGCTCTGTTTCTCTACAGAAGGACTTAAGAGAAGCATAATTGTGCTTGGAGGTAAAGACATTCCCAGTTACAGTATCTCTGCTTAACAGCTGTAGAAAGAAGATGCTGCAGGCTGCTGTTACCTGTAGACTGCCCTGTGTGTCTGCTCCCTCTCCTCCCCGTTGATGGTGCAGGAGAAGAGACCGAAGGATTCTGTGCCTACGGAAGAAATCAAATTTATACTTAAACAGTAACTGAATCTCTAACCTTGCAGGGAAAACTAACTTGTAAACTTTCTAAGAGGAAGCCTGAATGAACGCTAACTAGATTAATCATAAAAGAAATGGCAGCGCAGCCTTTTTAATGAGTCTTTCATCATGCAAATCACGCTTCATTAGAGATATAAATCAAGACAGAGCCCTGATTGATGATGGACACGCTGCGAAGCTGATCCCCGCCGTAGCTCTTGTGTGGGCTCACTGCCAGATTTAGCTCACACGCTAATGCATCATGCTGACAGTAATGTGATGAACCCTAATGCACTGCGTTTGTTAAAGTGAACAGAGTTCAACATTTTTTGTAAAATCGCTAAATTACTGTCTCTGTGAGAGCTGGACGAGGAGGTCTGTTCTGGGACCTACTGGAGGAGCGGGAGGTGCTGTTGACGAACACGTTTAGGAACTTCTTGGAGAACGGAAGGTCCGCCTCAGGCGACGAGTCCTCAGACGAGCTCAGAAGTTCTGGCCTCACGTCGTCGTCGTGGTGACCGTAGCCCAGTCCACCGGTCCTCAGAGGCTCCTCGTCACATAGCGTGGAGAGCTCGCTGTCGTCACTCAGGACAGAGGTACACCTGCAGTGAGGATGAGGCGCGTGAGGGACATTAGTAGCTACTGCACCACCGGTCCGACCAACTAGCAGGAGGCATTTACCTTCTGAGGCTGACTAGTTCCAGCGTCGTGTTCTCATCCACCACCAGCGTGTACTTCATGGAGTCGTAAGCCAGCCCGTCGTCCTCATTGGGCTGTCTCTGAGCCAGCTCTTTCTCGCACAGTGGGAGGTCGTGGTCAGGCGAGGGACGGTCCAGCACACTGGAATCAATGGGTGGCGAACTGTCGAGCTCCAGCTCGCTGCCCGCGTAGGACTGCTTCCTCAGGCCGCCCAGGAACGGATAGGAGTCCACGTCGTCCTCTTCCTCGTCGTTGTCGGTGGAGTAGGTGAGGCTGAAGCAGCGGTTGGTCTGGGCAGTGGGCAGGTCCAGCGTGAGGCTGTGTTTGACCTCCGTGATGCGCTCCAGGGAGGCCGAGGACCGGCTCGTCGGCCTGGGCTCGCTCTCGCGGCCTTCGTCCTTGTCGCTGACCACGCTCTCGCTGAGGCTCGGCGAGTCCAGGTCCTTCCTCCCTTCCAGCATCATCAGGTCGTTATTTGGCTCGGCGTTGTCCACCTGCATCCTGGCGTTCTTTGACGCTTTGTCTGTGAAGCCTGTGGTGTTGTACAGTGAGTCGGTACCTGTGATTGCTCTTCCGTTGTTTGCACAGCGCTCTAAAGTCACAGGGGTTATGGTGTCACCTGTGGTGTTGCTCAAATAGAGACAGGGACTTGTCACTGCTTCTTTTGAAGAAGCCGATCTGTTTATTTCCTTTTCGTAGCTTTCACTTTTTTTGTCTTCTCTCTCTCTCTCTCTTTCCCCCATCCCCTCTTTCTTCGCTTGGTCCTCCTCACTGAAACCATCTCCGTCTCCAATGTCTGAGGACGGGGAGATGGTGTCGGACACAGACGCCTTCCTCTTGAAGCACTCCTCAGGACAGCTGATCGGGTAGGAGCCCTCTGAGATCATTCTGTTCACCAGGTTGCTGAGAAGCCAGGGCGAGTCTGAGTTCTCGCTGAGGTCGTCCTCACTTTCAGATTCGGAGTCCCCCTCGCTTGTTTCGTCGTACTCATCAGCGCTCGGCATCAACCTGGGTCCCACCGGCAGGTAGAAGGAGCGTTTGAAGCTCTCCAGGCTGTGGTCAGGCTCTATCTGCAGCACCATCTGTCTAGACAGGCTGTCCTCACAGCGTTGGGCTGGCGGCAGAGTCTCATCTGGGTCGGCCTGATGTTCGCAGGGCAGCTCGTCATCCATACCACGCAGCCCAAACAGACCTTCACCATCATCGTAGGACTCAGGGGGAAGGATGGGTGAGTCAACAGGAGAGGGTGTAGCGATAGTGGGTGAGGGTAGAGGGGAGGGAGAGGGCAGAGGAGATCGTTCTTTGATTGGGTCAGGCTGTCCTAAAAGCAGAGCCGCTTTCAGTCCAACAATACCACTGTCCTGCTCTAACTCAGTGTCTGGGTCCAGTTCCTGGTCCGATGTAGGCGAACTGGCTTCTTCTATGGAGTTAGTGAGGTGAGACGAGCGTCCGCTGCTGCTGTCGTCACTAGTAAGGTCCAACTCTGTCTCCGATATGGATGATATCATGTTAGAGACAACGGGACCGCCACAGGCGAACGCTGCCTCCAGCTCCCCTTCGATGTCGGAGTCAGAGCCCGGGGAGCTGAGGTCCTTGTCCTGGTCCGAAGTCCCGTAACCCTGCTGGTTCATATCAGCGATCCCTGGGTCCGAGGACGGAGACGTGGAGTCATTGGCCGCCGCCTCCATGGCAGAAGTCGTGTGAGCATCTGAAGTGTTGGACCGGTCGAGAGCGTCTGATCGGCTGGAGGACAAGTAGCTGGAGAAGGAGGCAGGCTCCGACGGTTCAATGGAGGGGAACTCAACGTACGCTGAGTGGTTCTCTTTACACACCATGTCGTATGTTTCCTTACACATGAACTCCACTTCAAAGTCCTTGTCCAGCTCCTCGTCTGACAGGGGCGTGTCGGCGCCATCGTTGGCCCCCATGGGAGCGGTGGACGACAAACAGCGGCTGGTTCCGTCCAGGTCCAGGTCGTTCTCCGGCTCCATACCCGACTCGCTGGTGATGGTGTAGGTGTCGGTGGCCCGTCTGTTCGAGTGTTTGTGGTTGTGGTCGCTGTTGAGGTCATGGTCCACCTCTGTGTCGGAACACTGCGAGTGCTCATCAATGGACGGCACCCTGCCCGTTTGGGCCGAAGGGTCGACCTTTGGCTCGTCGCCAGAGCAGGAGTGGGACTTATGTTGACCAAACGAGCCTGTGAGGAGATAAACGCGTGGAGAAGCAAGAAAAGGCGTGAGATAATTAAAATGGAAAGAGAATTCAACAAGGCGCAGGAGGCAGGTCAGAGGATTTACGGCGGCCAGAGCAACTTGGACAATTAAAAGGAGACGATAAAGAGAAGAACAATGAATGAAGCTCATAATCTGCTACTGAAAGAATGAGGGATGAGCAAGTTCAGCACAACTCCTCTTAAGTTGTGAAACATTCCTTGAAGCAGATTGGAGCAAAAAATGGTTTTGCGAAAAATCAACTTGACAGCGTTTTGCTGAACTTGAGCAGGTCGGAGTCACATCACAACACGACACCCATGGATGGAATGAGCGCCACGCCTGCAGGCCTGGCCTTCTCGTTACCGTATTCGGGCCTCTCTCGCCTGTTGCCCTCCATGTCGCACAGGAGGGGCCTGTGGGGGGACTGCGGGTTCCCGCCCTCCCCTGCCTGTTTTGGTGGAGTACCTTTGCTCTGAGACCCGGGCGCCTGGGGAACTGGAGAAGCTGGGCACTGGCCTGTCACGTGGCTCCCGTCGTCCAGACACGAGTGCGTTGGAGACAAACAGACTGGAGGCAGAGGAGACATTTCTGTTTAGCATGTGATGCCTACAGGTTTACATCATAATGGCGTGTTTTTGTTATTATCATGTACTTACCCTGTGAGGACGGGTTGCGCAAAGAGTCTTGCCAGCTTCCTTTCTTTGGTGACAGACTGCTGTTGTTGTTTAGAGAATCCTAATAATAATAATTATTATTATTTTTTTATCTTTAAAAATTATTATTTAAGATTTCATAAATACACAATGTTGCGACTGTTTTACATGACAACTTCTCTCTGGCTACCTGGGACACAGCGGTGGTCAGGTTCAGCGTGGTGGGTCTGCTCTTCAGAGTCCCGTGAGTGGGGGAGGGTAGGGGAGAGGCAGAAGGGGACGGCGGAGCATCCGGGTCGACGTCTTCGCCCTCTTCCTCGTCCTCCTCTTCGTCCTCATCCTCGTCGTCGATCATCTCGAACTCCTGGAAGTCGTCCTGGAAGGAGCAGACCGGGTGGTGCATGTCGCTCTTCTCCAGAATGAGGGAATCCTGGGCCCAGAGGAAAGAGATTCTGTAGTATGCTAACACATACACCAAGAACAAGCCTCAGTTCTAATAGAGAAATGAGTAGACCTGAAAGAGAACGATTGACTCAGTTCTTTGACTCTGCAGATGTGCACACTATAGAGCAGCCACGTATGGCTGTGTGTGGCTGCGGTGCAGTGGCTGCTGTGCAGCCACACACAGCCTGAGCAGCATCACTTCCTCCCAGTGAGAACGTGGGCGCCATCGGTATTTCTAAGGTTACAACGCTCCTATAGAATGTTTGCGTATGTGAAGATGAAAGGAGCCGGTAGGAGGTGCGATGGAGTGATCCGGATCCATCTGACGTCTCTCAGGTTTCGTCCGGTTTACCGGAACGTGGTGCAGCGGAGGATTTTGAGGCTTAAGCGGCCACACCTTTACATTTAGGGTAAACTAATCACATGAACTTACTCCCTCTCTCTTGTTAATAGTGGTGGTTGCTTTTCATCCCTACTTTGAGTCAAAGGATTGATTTATCTGGTTTACAGTTTGAACAGCGCAGCAGTTTCCCTGGCTCTCAGTGCAGTCTTTTTTTTTTTTTAATGGAGGAATCAAAGCTCACCCGAGCTCCTGCACATCCACCTCACACAATCCTGCTGATGCCTGACGCATCTGCTTTATGCGACAGCAACAGAAATCCTCAGCCTCAGAATGAATAAATGATTCCAGCCTAAATGCAAAATGACACTTTTGCTTCACATTCACAACAACATTCACCTATTCAGCTCTTACTGCTCTTCACCTGTAGCTCAGTGTGTCTGGATGCTGACCATCGGGTGACAAGACGTCACTGGAACCTGGGAAGACGAAGGCCAAGCACTTTTTGCTCCCTAATTAGGAGACCGGCTGCTTGTTCAGCACGGCTCGAGTCTGAAGACGGAGCTGTGGCTGCACAGTGGAGGCTGTGAGACGGCTGCACAACAGGCTGAACTGTGGGGCATGCTGAACAGCTGAATGCACCACACAGTTAAGTGAAGCTGTGGAGGAGGAGGCTCACACTGGCTGAAGGTAAAAGACGGTGATGGGAAGCGACTTTAACAACTGTTACTCTATCAAATCGCCGAGATCCAGTGAATTCAAACTAATCTGTGCGCTTTAACTACTGCATGAGATCATGTTGCAATTGGTTTTAAGTTACCAGTAATCTGAGCGAGTCTTTCGCCAGAATATGACAGCTGTATATTAGTTAGGCTTTAGTGGGGACCACCTGGTGAGCGATGGCCTTCATCTCTCAGTATTTCTTTAAATTTTTCACATTTTAATCCCGGAATAATGCCACAGCTGAGGCGCTGTGCCACTGTCACATACTGAATTATACATGTGCGCATGGTGTTTAATCAGGACTCTGGAGACAGAGATGAATATTAGAGAGACAGGAAGTGAAGAATCAGAAGCAAGCTGAGAAGGAAAGCAGCGGGGTGCAGGGACAGCAGACGAGAATAAAGGACAAAGAGACTCCTCTGATGTGGTTGTTAACTTTATGTTTTGGGATAAAAATATATTAAATATTAAAAGCTTGCACTGTCAAAACTGATTCCTGGTAATGTCACAGGTAAAGGACACGCTGAGCTTCTAAAGCATTTCACCAGTAAAAACTAAAATCTGATATAAATAACAAACCATGAGTGATCTTTAATTGCCCGTCCTCAGATTCAGACGACCGTGTTTGTACGTGTGTTTGCTCCTGTGAGGGGTTACGCAGATTAAGACCTGAACCCCATAACGAATTGGGATTAATCAGAGTTGAGGATTGGGGACGGGGGATAATCTCACTGTTTGGATTGGCTGTGTTTTCCTAAACATCAAAGCCACGCCGCCCAGTATGACCGAATCGCACTGACAGGGAAAAACCAGAGGCCGTTCCCTGCATCAGCAGCAGCAGCGCGGAGCGAAAGGGAGGGACGGCCGGTGCCGGTGGGCTGACGGCGTGTGCACCACAGGCGGCCACAGGGCACCACCAAAGGTGATTCGTCGACAGATTCGTCACAGAGGGGCTTTGCTCGCCACTCGACATGTGCCTTGTTTGCCCGGATTAAAGTGGAAGAAGCGAGAAAGTCAGCGGGGAGACGGCAGAGAGCAAAGGGAGGAGGGAGCGTGGCTTCGCTCTCTGAACAAGGCTCTGCGAGGGGGGGGGGGGGTTGTCTCTGCATAGCAGCAAACTGCACTGGGTCACCCACCCTCTGCTGCAGCTGTGGCTCCACGCCACCAGCATAAAGCATGCACAAGCCACCGGGCAGAGGGAGGAAGAAGGACGGTGAGCCAGGCCGCAGCTCTTAGAAACTGGGTAATTACAGCCTAAGCTGGTTGGACATGTGGGATGATGCAGCTAATGGTGCAATTATATAGTTATTGTACTTCACGGAACTGTCAGCTGAATAGGAAGCTTAGTGCAAGGGCAGCTTAGGACGTACTGTATATTATATACCAAGCAGTGAAGGGGCCTGTCTGCATTACGTGATGTGAATGATTCTAAGGGCAGAACACTAACAAATAGAAACAGACGAATGAAGACACGACTCACCTTCTCATATGGATCAGAGTCGTAGTTGAGGCCGATCCCGCAGTCATCTGTGATTTCAGAGAGGTCTTCGTCATCAAACTCCTCCAGGCTGATGTCGTGGGCTGGCCTGGGAATACAAGAAGGGCCGTGAGTGCTGCTGAGGGGGATCAGTCTCTGTGCAGCGCCTCTCAGCGAGGCCTCGTGAAGGGGAAGCCTGCTCTGCACCCGGCGTGTCGTGCTCCGTGGGTCAGAGGGTCTTACTATACACACAAACGCCCGCATGGACTGTCTGTTGTCAGCTCCACACGACCTGCGGCCGTTTGAGCCACACCTTGCACTAGTGAGCTGCACTCCAGCTTGCTGAACTTCCATTTACAGGAGCAGCTGCAGCAGGGAATGGCCCGTGTCTGTGCGCTGAGCATCTCAAGTATTCCTCATCTTTGCCCCATTAGTTTCAGCGGGCTCTCGCTCCTGCAGCAGCTTGCCTGTTATGTGTTGGGGAAATGCTGCATTGCAGCTTACTTACTAAGAAAAGGACACTCCACATATTATATATGCGGCCAAGCTTACGCTGCACGCGTCATGTGGGGGTCCTGTCTGCACGGTGACATTGGTGCCGCGGAGCAAATGAGGACGTGCTGATGCATTCAAAAGTCAAAAACAGGGGCGTCATGAAAAAGTCAGCGGGACCAGAGTGACCCCAACGCGGCCACTGGTTCTAGATGCTACTGAGAGAAACGATGGGAAAGGGTGATTATGATGTTGAGGTAAAAAAATGCATTTCAGTCTAACAAAGAATAAAAACAAACCTTGGTTTGAACTGTGTCCTTTCATCTGGATGGTAGGATATCAGTGGAACACTATAAACATTATGAAACTATTTGCCAGATCATGTAAGTTAGTGATAAACGTGTGTGGTTTGAGTGATACAGACGCCGGCTCCAGATTTATCGCATCCATTTCCATTTGTGGAAAACTACAGCTGGACACCTAATAAGCTAATGAGCTCTGACCTTGTTGTTATCTAATCAGATAGAATTGAGATAAAACTGCATCTTGGACGTTTCCAGCAGTGCCCAGACAGGAAAACAACAAAAAGCTTAACAAATGTTGATTGCATGAACTTTAATTACTACCAAACGTGAACATCAAGGTGAGTTAGACCACATGACACTAAAATACACCCCCCAATACATCCCATAATATGTATCATTTAGACTTGCACAGCTATGTTTGTCCAGGGTCACCTTGTCGGACCCGATATAACTGAGATTCTGATAACTGTGTGACTGGTACGGGACCAAACACGCTCAGTATAAAAACCCTGTTCGGGTCCAGACTCAGCTGTGTCCATCCAGAGCTGTTCTGATCTGCACAGGAGGGATCATGAAGTGTCTGCTCGCCGTTCTGCTCTGCGTGGTGCTCGCAGAGGGGATCGTCAAGTAAGTACGAGGACGACTACCGTGGAGGTGGCAGTGGAACCCGTCCAACCCCATGCATCTGTGCTGTCTCCTCGCTCAGGATCCCTCTGCGGAAGCACAAGTCCATGCGCCAGGCCCTGAGAGAGAAAGGGCTGCAGATCCCGTACCAGGACCCGGCTCTCAAGTACCGGCCCTACGAGTTCGCCGGCTCCGCTAACATGTACATCAACAACTACGCTGATGTAATCCTAAAGCCTATACTGCTTCAAAATACAGTATGCTGAACCTTTAAAAAACAAGTTAGTGACGGTCTTATCTCTGCTTGACGCGTTACCAAGACGACCTACTACGGGCCCATCACTGTTGGAACGCCCCCCCAGTCCTTCCAGGTGCTTTTTGACACCGGCTCCTCCAACCTGTGGGTGGACTCTGTCTACTGTAACACTCAAGCCTGCAGTGAGTACACGGGCTCTATACTATGCTATGATATGATATAGGCGCATATAGTTTTGTAATATATATGATGTATGTGATTTACAGCCTCACACACACGGTTCAACCCCCAGCAGTCCTCCACCTACTCTTCCACCAGTCAGACTTTCTACCTTCCATATGGAGCTGGAAGCCTGAACGGAGTCTTCGGCTACGACACCGTCAATGTGAGTGAAGCCACAGTGTGTACAGTAGGTGTGTCCGCGCTTGATCGGCTCTAAGAGAAGGAGGAATAGCGAGTCCCGACTTTGACTCACAGGTTGGCGGCATCGTGATCACCAACCAGGAGATTGGACTGAGCACGAATGAGCCCGGTCAGAATTTTGTGGTGGCCCAGTTTGACGGCATCCTGGGTCTGGCCTACCCATCTCTGGCCGCTGGGGGAGAGACCCCCGTCGTGGACAACATGATCTCTCAGAACCTGCTGAGTGCCGACGTGTTTGCCTTCTACCTGTCCCGGTACCGTATATAACTGACCCAAGACGACGCGGGTTCGCTGTGCTTTTACTGTAGCGTGTAGCTCAGCTCTGCTTTGCTGCGCGGTCTAGGGGCGGTCAGCAGGGCAGCGAGCTCTCCTTCGGAGGCGTGGACACCAACATGTACCAAGGCCAGATCTACTGGACCCCTGTCACCTCTGAGACCTACTGGCAGATTGGCGTTCAAGGGTCAGTGCTTTTCTACCTGTGAAGGGATGTCTTGTTTTGTCTCACGCCGTTCGCCGTGCACCCGGCAGATTCCAGATCAACGGCCAGGAGACCGGCTGGTGCTCCCAGGGCTGCCAGGCCATCGTGGACACAGGGACCTCCAGCCTGACAGCCCCAAGCCAGCTCATGAGCGGCATCATGCAGGCCATTGGAGCTCAGCAGAACCAGTATGGAGAGGTAAGACCGCAGGATATGCAGCTACACAACAAATAAGACAGCATTATAAGACTCGGCACTGCCCATATGAGCTGTGAGGAAAGTAGTGTGTGCACGAAGGCAACTGAGCACGTCCCTCATGTCTCCGTGTCTAGTATATGGTGGACTGCAGCCAGATCAACAACTTGCCAACTCTCAGCTTCGTTATCAGTGGGGTTTCCTTCCCCCTCCCTCCCTCTGCCTACATCAGTCAGGTAAGTGGTGCATGCATGCTTGGTAGAAGTGGGTCTCTGACACTTTGACTGATGTGCACCACTGCCCCGTCTCCGCCCGCAGCAAAACCAGAATGGATACGAGTACTGCTCAGTGGGCATCACCCCCACCTACCTGCCTTCTCAGAACGGCCAGCCGCTCTGGATCTTCGGAGACGTGTTCCTCAGAGAGTACTACTCCGTCTACGACCGCGCCAACAACCAAGTGGGCTTTGCTACAGCTGCCTAAATGACACCGGTCTGACGGACTGAAGTTTATGGCCACAACACACTAATAATGATCGCAAACACCAGCCATTAGTATTCAATACATGGCTTTACTTTCAATTACCAACCAAATTGTAAATTAGACTCCAAGCCAAAGTACTGTATAGTTTGAAACGTGACATTATTCCCTGTTTGAAAACTAATACTCAAACACTGCATCTAAAAAATGCAAACTGTTCCTTTAATTCATTCTGAAGCAGAATAAAGGTGAAAATATTCACTATAAGGTTTTTAATGTCTCATCTTTCTAAATTAAGCTTTTATTGAACAGGAAACACAGACCAGGAGCTGAGGGACATCAATGCAAACACTACACCCTCACAACATGACTCTTAACCTGAGTCTGACCAAAGCATCAGGACCAATTCACATAGATGCACACACAGAGTCACAAAACCTATTTTGTGATCATAAACAATCCTGGAGGAGGGAAGGATGTGACTAATGAGCGGCTCAACCAACCCAGGCTTTAGGGACATCCGTGTTTGTGAAAGTGTGTGATTAACAAAAGCAGGTAAAGAAGCTGAGGGCTAGAGGTGACAGGGAGCTAATCAAGCAAGTGACTTATAGTTAGAATTATTGCTATTGACATTTTTGGTTGTGAGGGTCCTGCACAGCTCAATATAGTGATGATGGCTTATTTACATTCACAGTACAGCAGTAAAATTCACCAAATTAATACTCAAATAGAAAAGACAATACTGTAAAGGACAACGTTAAACTGAAGGAAAAGTATCACGTCAGGAAAGTGGTGACGCTGTTGAATTACTTTTTCAACAATGTGAGTAATGGATAAAACACAAGAACAGAAGCATCAACGCAGCTTCAGACATATGACAGAAACTCTATTTTTATCCTTTCGCTGAGACGGAGCCTTTCTTATTGTCGCCTTTGCTGAGGACAACTCATTTTTATTTGATCCCTCCATTTATTAGCGTTCCACCGCTGCTGCATTTTATTTGTTTGCTCATCCGCAGTCTAAAACACAGCCACTCTCTGGCTTCACTGGACACTCCACTGCGGTTTAAAGCCACAAGACTGAACCCAGCGTCCACACCTTGATGTGTTAAACAGCAGAACAGCACCTGCTGCATCACACGGACCAGAATGTGAGGGTGTTGGAGCAGCTACACTGTGGATTAGAATCAGCAGCGCTGACATCACCTGTTTGTGGGTTCGCTCTTTTAATTCCCTGCAGCCTCCTGCTGTTGCTCTTTGTTTCTCCCTGCAATCTGCTCTTCAGCGGATGAAACGCGTGTTTGTCTGGTGATTAGCTTGTCCAGCGCAGACGCTTTCACTTCGGCCTCTGATGAAGTCCTGTGTTGATGGGCCCGTGTGCTTTGGCTTCTTTTCCCCGTGATGATGAGGCTCCTAGTTTTGTTGAGTTCATGCTCAGTGCCATGTGAATTCCACCTCTTGCTTTCATGCTCAGTCTCAGTACTGATAAACCTAAGGACTTAGCACAACATTAAGCTTGTGGCTCCAGCTTCCTGTTTCATGTCTCTGCATCTGAATCTGAATCTTTGCTGTCACAGCTGTCTCATCGTCTGTCATGGCTGTTTTGTCCTTGGCTGACCCGCGTTGTCCATGTTACGCAGTACGCCAGCTGTTTCTGGCTCTATGTGTTATAGTGGCTGTGATGACTCATCAAACAATTATCTGCAGGTTAAACCCACAAACCAAAGAATTCCTTTAAGCGTGTTCATAGTTTGAGCTGTCAGTCTCACACGACTCAACATCCAGTAATCAGGTCACAGGTCAATACTTGTGTATTGTGAATTTTACATGAAGATGCTACATCAACATATGGTGTGTGTTGTCACAGAAATGTACAAACCACCAATTAAAATGGAAACTTCAGCATCACATCCATGAAAATAGAAAACAAGGCTGTACTGAGGTCCTTTCTGTAACTAAGCCTTTTAACCACAAGCACCTGCTTTACCGTGACATCATCACCTGTAAAAGACAAGGACATCAGGATGTGGTCGCCACTGACTCATTAATAGGATCAATTTCTCAGGCTTTTCACCCCTACCCCCCCAAACACACACACACACACACACACACACACACACACACACACACACACACACACACACACACACACACACACACACACACACACACACACGACCATGAGTCATGCATTTAACCTAATTGAAGCTTCCAGAGCATCGCTTTTCAGGGATGATTTAAAGATTTCCTGGTTTTTGACTGATGAAGTCACGAAATGCATTTGTGTTCCGCTCGTTCTACAAAAATATACTGGAGAACTACCTGAGGGAAAATAGATCTCCAGCACCGCATTAGTGTGACTCAGATAACTAATGCTGGGAAAACCTTTGCTGGCAACAGGAAGACTGACAGGTGAAAACACGGGTGGAACCGTACGCAGCGCGAATGAGTGCGAAGAGGAAAACAATGGCAGATACTGAACACTTGGGCCGAAGCAAATCTGTACATAAGCCTCTTACCCCATGGTACCCGTACCCACCAGCACACGCCCTGCTCCCTCTGCCTGCTCTTCCCTAAGAGCCTTCAAAGGTTTGAAAGTAAAAGTGGAACATCGACTGCGGCACATTTTCACACTGGGCTGGAGGGAAACATCAGGAGGACGCTTGCCGAAAACTCTCCACCAGTCTAGTTCTAAATTATTGATGATCAATGACAAATACGTTGTTGAATCTCGTGCTAATGGCTAGATGGAACTAAGGAGGAGATCACATGCTGTGTGGGCTGTAGGAGAATCCAACAAATCACTAATGAATTGAGCAGATAATACAGATAGTATTTAGTCAATGAAGCCTTTGCGGGTCGTACGCTCCGCTCTGGTTTTAGGTGTCAGGGTTTAGAATGATAGAAAATTTGAAAGAAAATTCCAGACCCATTAATGTGTTTTCAACCTCACCATATTTAGTTGGAACTACATCAATTATGCTCAAGAAAAGAAATACACATATACTAAATAACATATGATACGAATGTTTGAAAGTTTGCAAATTCAGCTCCGTCCCGGAGACCAGGAGACATCTGTCATAACTGTCTGGTGCCCAGGAGAGAAAATCATGTTGCCCACTGGAAACACTGTTAGTTATGTAAGGCAGATTATACTGTACCACACCATCGCACCACTGGTGGTTTCGTCCATGAATCACGCATGCACACGAATGAGAGAAATACGCAAACGTAATTAAGAAAAAAACAAATAGGGTTCCTCGCTCACGCGCTCACGCATGTGTGTTTAATCTGTCTGTTGGTGGTTCATGGGCCACAGCTGATCCAAAGGAACAAACACTGCTCCTGCACTAACTGAAAAAAAACAATAGTATTTTGGGCTCATACATATAAATGGGTGATAGATGCTTTTGATCTTCATAGGTCTGTAACACTGACTCACACCCAGCAGGCCTCTGATAGCCGGTCTACTTCCCCAGGCTGTCGGCCAAGGCTGTAAATGTAAAGTATTGACACATTGGCCCGGCCCTGTCCTCTGAACCGAGGTCATTGTTAGTCATGCAAAATATCTGCTCTATTGATCGGCTATGATCCACCCATGAGACGAAGCTTCGCTGGGTAACTCAATCCCACCGTGCATGAGTGCACGCTCTGTGTAAAACCCACTGAGGCCCTGCTTAAAGCATGAGGCACAGGGACAATAAGATGCTCCTGATTCGCTTTTTTTTTTTTTTATTCGTCATTCGCAGGTGTTGGTTGTATTGGACTGTTCTGTTGGTAGCAGAGCGAAGTCTTACAGCAGCTGCAGCTGGCATTGACACTGAATGGGCATCGAACCAGTAACTTAACCATGCACACGTGTTTTGACGCGTGCCAGAACCTTGATGGGAATTCTGGATTCTGCGGGGATGGATCTCTGGTACCAGTAGAATCTCAATCAGGAAAGTCTAGGAGGGCATGGGGCACTATTGGCTTTTAAAGGTACATGACCATCAGACGGACTTCCGTATCTGGCTGCTCAGCCCTGTGCCCTTGCCTGGCTTGGACTCAACAGGGCGTGGGCCTCACACGGCGAATGCGCAAGGGGAGGGCGACTGTCGCAAAAACTAAATATCAATTTTGGCCATTTGCGCGTCTTCTAACTGAAAAGATAATAACGGCGTGATTTTAAAAAAACGGGCTTTTTTTGCGCATCAGTTCAAAGACGGCCCCGTTCAACCGCAGCATCCACAGGCGCAGGGAGGCAGCAGCGGGCCTGCCCGGTTATTCACGTTATCTGTTACCAGCCCGTGGCAGCGAATGTGCGCGTTAGCGCAGTCATGAAAACAGTACGGATGAATATGCGTCTAGTTTTTATCCCTTCCTCCCCATTTGCCCCGCGCATCGTTCCCCATCATCACCCCACTGCGCTATGCGTGTAAGCGCTTACCTGCAGCCGGGAGGAGAGAGAGAATGGAAAGTGGATAGGGAAAACATCTCAGCCCTGTCCGCCATCTTCTTCCACAAATGACTCAGAGCGACTGCAGAAAATCACGGAGGGAGCGCAGTCCATTCACAATCACCGGGCAGAGGACGGACGCCGCCGTGGACAGAGCTTTCTCTCTCCACGGCCCCACAGATGCCCCCCCTGGCCGCGAGCCTTCAATCAGACGAGCCTGCTCAGCACCATCAAATCTGCAGTCAAACATCCACGCAGGCGGGCTAGCGGTGGGTGTCACGCCAGGAATTAACGTCAGAGACGGCGCAACTAGAAGAGAAACAACCCCGCGTCCGCCGATGGCGCACGTCCACACGAAGCGTAAGCGCGCAGGGTGACCGCAGTCCGGGCTGTCGCTCGCCAAATGTCTGCTGCTGTGATGCTGCCTGTGACACACAACGGATACGGGCCAGCAGTGCGGAGACAGGCAGAGACAGGGGAGGAGGGGGTGCGGAGCAGAGACGGCATGACGTCAGCGCCGTCGTCGTGTGAGCGGCCGGATGCGAGCAAAGCTGAATTCCGTGGACGACACGAGCAGCGTGGAAAAAACAACGAGCATTAAGAGTTTGCGTGGAGAATGCACTCAGGGTGATATATACGAGCGGCACATTGGAAGGCCTAAATGTATGTTTTTATTTGATATATTTATATTTTTGGCTCATAAGCATCGTGTTTGGAAAAGTCCCATAAAGAAGAAATAAGAGACCAGGCGCACAAAATACCCAGAAGACAGAGGGAGAAAAGTGCTGACAACACAAAAGCAAAGAACAACAGAAAGATCCCCGAGAAGCAGACCAATAGAGAGAAGGCACAGACAGACGGGACAAAATGTATTGACAATGAATCAAACAGTTGAATTTAGCACGAATGACTGAAATGAAGTGCTGCTTAAATAAATTTAGCAACAAAGTCTCATATATAAAAAATAAACCGCAGACTGTGCATAGTGTATGGTAAACATACTCATTTATATAGTCTAATAAATGCTAGAATTTTCAATTGTTTATTTAGATGTTTAGTTTAAATTCTTCCATTCAGCCAGATGCTGAACCTGCTATGGAGTAAAGAATCATGGAAGAATCATAAGACGAGCTCTCTTCAGATTTTAAATGCATTTCAAATGATTAGTTATAATGGTGAGTTATAAGAAAGCTTCTTCACTTTACAAATCACCGACTATAAATGTTTCCTCATCAAAAATAAAGCACACCTTAGACTTTAGGCGATTTCTTGTTACTGAGCATGCGCAATACTGAGCTGTCCACTGCCGTGGTGCTGAAATTGTGTAGAGCTGCAGGTGTCCAATTGTGCCACAGGAAGGCGGTAAAGATTCACTGACTGGTTCACTGACGACGTCGATTTATGTTGGGATAAATATCTCAAAATAAACACAATTTAACGATGCTGAGATTCTGTAAGCTGTTATTATGACATACTAGCAAATTTAAAATCTCTTTATTCAACTATTAAATAGCAAACATTTATTTTTTATTTTTTCATTTCAGTATGCTTACTAGTAACTGGGTTAAATGTATTGTTGTTTATGTTAGGTAGAAAAATAGTAAAAGAAACGGATGCAGTGAAAATGAAAAGACGTTCTCTGACTTTATTGTTAATAGCACATTTTTTATTCATTATTATATTTTTAAATCAATGAACTTACATCTACATGTAGCTTAATATTACACTAATACACTAATGACATCTTCACCTACCACCTGTGCTTCTTTCAATGCTTGTACTGAATTAATACCAATACGTACAATAATAGCATATAGACAATGATCATTTCTTTTCTGATGGATGCAGATATGGCGTTACACGCCATATATAAGTTACACAGGCCGCTCTCGAATTCGTATGGGACCCATGCAGATTTGAGCTTCCCATTCAAAACCTGAGGGGAAAAATGCAGAAAACATGGCAGTGAATGACAGGAAAACTATAACTAACACTATTATTATGATAGTGACAGTATCACATCATTGCTGAGCTGAGTTTTTCTCATACAGTAGAGAATATTTTAGCTGTTCTTACCTTCATTGTGGGACACATCACGCGCCTTCCTTCCTTTAAAAAAGGGGGGGAAATTAGGGACCTTTCCAAAATTACCAAAGGATCCTGGAAAACCAGGACCTAGAAAACTGGTGGGCCCAGAACCAAGTGATTCATCAATATCTATATAAACAGTGGGTCCAGTATTTATGGGACCATATGGTCCTGTAGGAACATTGGTTCCAGGCCAATAACCTGAACCAGGTGCTCCACCACCACCACCTGTAGGAACATTAGTTCCAGGCCAATAACCTGAACCAGGTGCTCCACCACCACCACCTGTAGGAACATTAGTTCCAGGCCAATAACCTGAACCAGGTGCTCCACCACCACCACCTGTAGGAACATTAGTTCCAGGCCAATAACCTGAACCAGGTGCTCCACCACCACCAGCTGTAGGAACATTGGTTCCAGGACCATAACCTGAACCAGGTGCTCCACCACCACCACCTGTAGGAACATTGGTTCCAGGACCATAACCTGAACCAGGTGCTCCACCACCACCACCTGTAGGAACATTGGTTCCAGGACCATAACCTGAACCAGGTGCTCCACCACCACCACCTGTAGGAACATTGGTTCCAGGACCATAACCTGAACCAGGTGCTCCAAAACCACCACCTGTAGGAACATTGGGTCCAGGACCATAACCTGATCCGGGTGCTCCACCACCACCAGTTGTAGGAACATTGGTTCCAGGACCATAACCTGAACCAGGTGCTCCCCCACCACTACCTGTAGGAACATTGGTTCCAGGACCATAACCTGAACCAGGTGCTCCCCCACCACCACCTGTAGGAACATTGGTTCCAGGACCATAACCTGTACCAGGTGCTCCACCACCACCACCTGTAGGAACATTGGTTCCAGGCCAATAACCTGAACCAGGTGCTCCAAAACCACCACCTGTAGGAACATTGGGTCCAGGACCATAACCTGATCCAGGTGCTCCACCACCACCAGTTGTAGGAACATTGGTTCCAGGACCATAACCTGAACCAGGTGCTCCCCCACCACCAGTTGTAGGAACATTGGGTCCTGGACCATAACCTGATCCAGGTGCTCCACCACCACCACCTGTAGGAACATTGGTTCCAGGACCATAACCTGAACCAGGTGCTCCAGGACCAGTATTTATGGGACCAGAAGTACTGCCACCAACACCAGTAGCTGAAGAACCTGCTCCATATCCAGGTGGTGAACCTCCACCAGAGTAACAGGATGAACAAGCTGAATCAACACCACTAGCTTCTCTCCACCTGGAGAAAAATAAATGAGTGAGCAATAACCATGTGTGAGTTCTACAATCATACTCTTCCATTGATCACAAAACATGATCAGTGCGGGCTCACCCATTGATGTAGGAACAAGCTCTGTAGTTGGAATCAACGGGATCTGAACTCATTGTTGCTATCAAGTGGCAGGTGATGTAGAGCTGTTGGAATAGCATTGAGTGTTTGTTATTATCAACTGTAACTGGTGCATTTGATGTTCTGCAGAACATGTCGGATAATTGAAAGAACGTTGTACATGCTCACAGTTTCATTGGGAGCTCCCTGAAACTGAAAGGCCTCCAACTGGAACTGAAGCATGTTGTCTGCCGTGCGCGGCAAGAATTGCGAGATGGAGCCTGTGAGCAGGCCGTCCAGCATACACCTGCGCAGGAGAGAAGCGTCAGAGGTGGACACGGAGGATTCATGCACAGAATAACTTCAACAGCTGAACGAACTACCACACCCTTGGTCGATGAAGACATAGCTGGGGCTGGAGGTGGTGTCAGGTGACGTGGTAGCTATACAGCTGTCCACGTAAACGCGGAGGGGTACGTGGTAATACTGCATGACGGACACTTGGATTCGAATCATCTCGCCCATGGAGTACTGGTTGTCGGCCCTCAAATATTGCCAGTTATCTGTACAATGAAATAACAACAGTTTGGACACGAATTCCGCAAAATAGAAACATGGGAATAAATTGTTGCTTCACTCACCTGTCATGAGGTTCATGCTGAAGTATAAGAACTCCTGTGCCGCTCTAACGGCAGAGAAAGGTCTCCAGTAAGGGCTGACTGGATGGCTGCTCACATTCTGGATCCTGAATCATGAAGATGCAAATAAATGACGCAGTCCTCAGAAGAAAAAATTGTTAATTTGTTTTACTAATTTTTTTGAACATCTACACACCTTGGGTAGTGGCATTGAACAAGAACCGCAGCGCTGGAGCTCCTCACCACAGGAATATTTGGCACAGTTGGGGGAATATAGTTGAGGATGTAGGTGTAGATAATGGAATCATTTGTCATCTAGCAATTGATTAAAACAGAGAATAACTACTGTGAACATATCGCCTAAACCTAAGGAATAATTGTAATAATATTGTATAATAGCATTCTGTACATATTTTTTTCTGTTAGGTAATAACTGACTTACTGATAATGTGCTGCCGCAGGCCTGGAGTTCCACATCGAAGATCAACACGTTAGTCACATTGTCCTCTGCAGAAGGGCCACAGTTTCCCAGCGTGAGGCCCGCAGGGTTGATCAACAGGCCGTTCCCAAACAGGTTCTCCATCACCTCCACGTGAGCGCTTGTCTCATTGCATGTGACGGCAACAGAAGAAGCGGCAACGGGAATTCTCGGCGAGGAAGGCCCAACGGGTATGGTCTGGATCTGGGGGGGTCCGGGGAATTGCCAGGTGAGAGGCGTACCTGTTTGCGTCGACTGTTGGGTATCTGGGGTCGGTAGATATGGCGGCGTTAGCAGACCTCGCGGCCCGGGGAATGGATATGGCGGCGGTTGTGGACCTCCCGGCACAGGGTATGGATTTGGTGGCGGTTGTGGCCCTTGTGGTGCGGGGTTTGGATTTGGCGGCGCTAGCGGACCTCGCGGTGCGGGGTAGGCGCGTGGCGAGGGCCTGTAATAACTTCTCCACTGTCCTTCACAGAAGCTGCAAAACACGATCAGTGCCACCAGGCACGACGCCGGATATTTCATTGCCATGCCTTCCCCGGCTGTCAGCACAGTTGAGGTGCTGTGAGGAAGGCGGGAACGTCCACGTGCTTTTATAAGAGTGAACCTGTTTACTCCTATTGCTTTCCTGCCCCATTTGTTGGTCATTCCCCATCAGATTTAACAAGCATGAACCTCAGCCAATGAAAAGGCCGGAGCTGTGCACAAAAACCTATTACAGCTAAATTCCAACTTCTCTGGTGAGCTATCTCCAGCTTGGTTTTATTGATTATTTGATTGCATAAAATGGTGCTGTGCCAAAAAGAACAAAAAAAAACAACGTTCGGTTTAAATGTATTTTATCTGCCAGTACTTGGTCAGTATGAAAGCATTGTAATGGAACACAAGATCATAGCATCACAGGGGTTGCAAGTTGCTTGTTTTCTATAAGCTAGTGAAAAAGCAATATGTGTATATATTTTATAACTATGTTCTCAGGGAGCAGTGGTCACAACAGGTTACGCTGACCCTGGGTTAGGTCTACCTGCCCCTCTGCATGACACGTCAGGGTACATTATGTGACGGGCTACAGATCAATAAGGCACCAAGCAGTCAAGGAGCTTATATTCCTATTTATTTTATGTTAGTTGACTTTTATTTGGGAAAGTCAAAAGCGTTTGCCTGGAGTAGTCGTGTTAGAAAAATAGATTTACCTTATACTGTCCTTTACTTCAGCTTCTTTCACCGTCTGAAATGCCCAGTCAGCTCTGATTTCTCATCTCCCACAGACCTGAACTGGCTGCACAAGTGCAAACAAAAAAACGGTGTGAGCAGCACATTTTTTAATATATGCAATCTACGGTCAGGGAAGTAGAAGGTGTTTAAGGAACACAAGGATCCTGCTGGTAACGAGGAACCAAATGCAAACAAAAGCAAGCACATGCACCTGGAGCCATCACTGATACATGAGAGTGCATTTCAGGATTTTCAGTTCAATGTTTTACTCCTCATTTAAGTATGAAATTTAATATGAAAGTGGGTAATTACACAAGCATTATGTTTTCAGAAACCTTGCTGGTGGACAGAGGAGAAACAAATAGATGTGGAGAGCGATAACAAAGGGAACAGAGACAGAGGCATGAACATGTTTCCAAAGATTGATATATTGTTTGTGTTTTGATTTGTACAATTTTTAAAAATGTAGCCATCTTGTGCCCTTCTGATGATACTGAATTCATCAATTTGATTTATTTTAAAAACAAATATTAACCTAATTCTGCGAAAAAAGGCTTGAGCATTTGCTGTTTTTATTATTATTATTATTATTATTGCTGTTGTATTTTCATTATTAATATATAATTATTAACTATATAAATTGTAAACTATAAAAGGTTTCATAATTCTTGATTTAGAGAATACAAATGTGAATGAAAACTCTTAATAATTAGACTGAGAGAAACTAAAATCAATCTCTACAACTCATTTCAAAAGTGTAGAAACTATGATGTGCGCAGTGCTCCAGACAGTAAACAGCACTATGTTGTATTTGTTTTACAGGTACATGTGTACGTAATGACCCAGTAGAATCTCAGATAAACAACAAACTGTTTTACTGCATCATTATTTATTTAACAAAGATAAAGACAAAAAGGAAAAACTGTGGGCAATGCTCAGTGACCCTCGTGATTCTTTATCCACATTTAGCAGGTAATAGTGTGGTGAAGAGAGGGTGTTTCAACCGATACGCAACATCTGGTTTTATCAACCTCATCTATCCAAGACTTTGTTCTAGAAGTCTTGTTTAAAGGTTCTTCTAACCATACTGAAACAAATATTAACAATGTCAGTGAGCCACATGCCTAATAAACCACCCTATGATTGGCAGCGTCTGGCTTTCTTTTTTTTTACTGTGTTTTGGATAAACAACAAACTACTAGTATAATTTGATCATGTTACTACAGCATTTTTAATAGTGTGATAACCTTAGAAATTACTTTAATTTCGTTATTACAAATTCAAATTTTCATTTGTCACATACGCAACCATATACTGTACGATATGCAGTAAAATGCTTACACAACTGTCCAACTGTGCAACTATAAAGATAGATTAAAATAAGGTAAGAGTGGAGCAGAGAAACAATAATTGAGAACAAATACAGACTTTAGGTTTGCACGTTGTAACTGCAGCATTTGATTGACAGTTGTGGTCAAAGAACAAGTGAGATACTGAGAAGTTTGCATGTTTGCATCATGTTATTGTTTTACAAATACTGTGTATGTGTATATAATGTACAATGCATATATAGTGCTGTATATTTATTTATTTATTTACAAGATTAAAATACTACTGTAAAGCCACCGTTTCTCGGTAGATCGTTATAAATATCAATGTTTGTCATAGTAATAACAACATAATAATAATAATACTAATTGCAGTTCTTGTATTATTGACGTACTGTACTGTCAACATAACGGAACGTTAACACTTCATTTCCCATAAATCTTCAGGAAAACCAACGTCAAACGCTGCGCCTTTACGACGACCAATGAAACGCAAGCGGGCGTGGAGTCAAGCTGTGATTGGACGGCGACTACGCCTGTTAAGCTCAGGAAATGAGACCTCGGAATCTATGATAGTTTGTTGGTCGTTATAGATTGCCTCACATGGGATTCAGACCATCCAGCTATGTTTGGCTCTTCCGGCTAAGTAGCGTTACCGGCAAACTGCGTCTGCCCGCGGCTTCCTGCTTCCGCGTTGCGCCGACATTGCGCACTGGTTTCCCTCTGCAGTTTGCACGAAAACTCACGATGCAGCGGGGGCAAAACGTAACCAGCGGCGGCAGCTGGGGCGAGAGGGAGGCGGACAGAGCGGACGAACCCGGGCCGGTTCTCTTCAGAAACATTCCCACTATTGGCACACAAAGCGCGGGGACGCCGGTGGACAAGAAACGAGCGGCACTTAGTGTTGGTGAGAGAAGCGCGAGGACTCCCAGTCCTCTGTGCGGGGCCAACTGTGATGACGATTCGGAGGCAGAGTCCTTCCGGGATGGGAGAACGGAGGACGTGGACCGGGACACGAGGGTCAGGGCGTTTGCGTGGTGCCGAGACTTTCTGTCGGGGCGATGGAAAACTATTCAAGAGGACGAGTTTCAAATCAGCATCATCAGGTGAGTGACAGGTGGACTGTAGTACATGTCTTGTTGTACTACTGGTTTCCAGCAGTAAATACCCAATAGATTTAGCTTAAATGTTTTATTTTATTCTTATATTAACACTTTGTTTTGCTTGGCAGTGGCGGATTGAGTAATCTGCTGTACTTGTGCAGTTTGCCTGACCATGTGCAGCCTGTGGGGGAGGAACCCCACCAGGTGCTCCTCAGGATCTATGGGGCCATCCTCCAGGTTAGTGTCTCAACTAGGGCCTAAGCGGAAATGTACTATTTGGAAAATTATGTTCAGATGCATTCATGTGAGTTTACTCCATGTCCCAGGGAGTGGATTCTCTGGTGTTGGAGAGTGTGATGTTTGCAATCCTTGCAGAACGAACTCTGGGTCCAAGACTCTATGGCATCTTCCCAGAGGGACGCTTAGAGCAGTACATTACGGTATGACAGACACACACACACACACACACACACTGTAACTTTAACATTGCTGCTATAATCTGCCAAATAACAATAGTAAATGTATCTTGTAAACACAATTACACATGTCCTTTATTTTATTATTATTATGTCATAAACAGAATAAGATGCAAATATTTTGCTGAAGTTAATTACTCTATAGTGATTTTAAACTGAACAATGTGCATTAGTTGCTTAGTTTAATTCACATAAAGCACAATTTCATAATTTCCCATGTCTCTGATTTCTCAGAATACCCGTATGCACACGGAGCAACTTTCTCATCCAACAGTCTCAGCAGAAATTGCCACCAAGTTGGCACGTTTCCATGAAATGCGTATGCCCTTCAACAAAGAACCAAAGTGGCTGTTTGGAACCATTGACAAGTATGGATGCCTTGGTTCTCCTCTATTTGTGTGACTGTGTCTGAAGGTTCTAAATGTTCTGCCTGTTCATCGCTGCAGATACATGGATCAAGTGATGAAGCTGCATTTTGTGCGGGAAGCTCACCAGAAGAAATACAAAAAGCTGATGAAGTTTGACCTGCCTGCTGAGTTGGAGAGCCTGCGGTGAGTGGGGCAAACACCAACGGTTGGCTGAACACTGTGTTCAACACTTGTTTCAACATAACATAATGATTTATTAATATAAAGTCTTGAGTTTAAGGAAAAGCTCTGTTGTAGCAGCCATATTTTCTTTACCCTCTGCTCCAGGGCTGTGCAGTACTTTCATTATTACTTTGATAGCAAGTACCTGCTACATTACTCAGGTGCGAAGAATTAGTAGAGACTCACAGCAGGACAATTTTATGATTCTACGAATGTGGGCTCAATCTCTCGTTTGTTGACAAGACTCCGAAGTAACTTTTGTCAATGTATGGACTCTGAATCCATTCATCCTATTGACATTTATGAGGTTGTTATGTGGGGGTTGCCTTTGTATAATTAATGCAAGCTTAGAACAGCCACTGAGACTTACACAGTATCATTTTTGGAATCTGCTTTGCTGATAAATATTTCCTGACTGCACAGTTTGTTTTGCAGCTTTATAATCCTCACCGATGACAACCAGTACAAATATTTAGACCTGTACACTTTGTCCTCAATCAGACAAGATAAGATTATCAATAAGTTGAATCATGGTGTTGAAGTTCACACTAACAGCTACAAAATAAATCAATTCAACATAATATGTGAAGAATATCACTGTAAAAGCTGCACCTTTGACAATAATTCAGACGGGACCATCAGTGCGTGAGTGTGTTCAGTCTGACCTTTGTCCTAGTGCCTCCGTGCAGTCTAACCTTCCCAACCAAGGAGGATCAGCCCAGTATTTATTGTTTCTATTTGCCTCACACCAGTCTCACACTGACGAAGATGTGAGGTGAATGCTTGTTAGAGTATTTTTACTCTTGGACAGGTATAAAAATAGTGTTGGTGTGTCTTTTGGTTCAGTCTGTCTTGTCCATCAGCTGATCTACAGAAATGAAAAATGCTTTTGCCACTTGCTGAATAAGCAGTTCTGGAGCTGGTATTCGTACACTAAAGGGATACTGGTTAGTCTGGCTGGGAAAAACACCTAGGCTCCTTTCCTGCTACCCTTATTTTACGCAAGCCTCCATGTATCAACAGGAATCAACCACATAATGTGCAAAGTTACAATAAATACTGTGTTTATGTGACATAGTCAAAGTGATTTTTGTGTGTTTCACCCGTAGGCGTTGGGATGAATGAAAGAAATGCTTTGTGTCCATGTGAACAGGAAATGTTTTTCATTTTAGTGCAGTATTTCTGCTTTAGCATGTTGACTTATGATTCAGGACTTGATTCTTGTGAGTGGGAGTGAGGCTAAATACTGTTTTGTCAGTTGCTAAATGCTTACGCCCACATTGCCAGGAGGACAGCTAAGTCAGGGACATAACTAATGGTAAACACAAGGATGGGTTTGTCGTTGTTTTCTGTTTAGTACAAAGGATGCTGCAGAACAGTTCCACCTTATCTATATATTTTAAATGTTGGGGGTAAGGCAGCAAATGAATCAATTTATTTTTATATTGTTTTTTTAGCTCTGTATTTTTACAGCTCTCCCTGTTAAACAATATATGGGGCACTAACACTCTTTCTCCTCTTTTGATCTCAACAGTGCATTGCTGGCAGCAACTCCATCACCTGTGGTGTTTTGCCACAATGACGTCCAGGAAGGTAAAAATGTCTCCCGACCCACTGATTTAAAACATACACGATAATGTGAACTTAGACCAGGTAAAACTGGTTCCATCTGCTGTGGCCATTTAGTGTCTTAACATGCAAACATGTTTTGATTCTGATATTTGGTGTTCTTTGTAGGTAACATCCTGATCCTCGATGACAAGGACAAAACCTCAACAGACAGACTGATGCTGATTGACTTTGAATACAGCAGTTACAACTACAGGTAATATGTGAACCTTCAAGGTGATACGTGGAACATTTTGGTTCTCTGTGTTTACGGACCATAACTTATTCTGTGTAGGGGTTTTGACTTTGGCAACCATTTCTGTGAGTGGATCTATGATTACACCTACAATCAGTGGCCTTTCTACAAAGCCACACCGGAAAATTACCCCACCAGAGAGCAGCAGGTCAGTCCAAAGACAAAGTCTACAATTTACAGCATATCTGATGCATTTTGCCTGATGGAGCACTTAAGGCAGGGTTGTTAATCAGTTTCTATTGTCAGCAGTAGGACTGTCCTCCATCCTAAACCTAAGAGCGTCTTCTACAGTGCCATCTAGTGATACATTCTGTTCATGCATGTTTGGGTTGAAAACGATGATAAGCCTATGCAGAATGTCTGGTTATTAGACTAGGTGGATGCTTCCCTCTGTTCGAATGTGATGCCCCAACGCCGATACACGATGCAGGTAACTCTGCTCTTTACTAATAGTCCTGCTCTTTATTGCAGCTTCACTTCATCAGGAATTATTTGGCAGAACAGAGAAGACACTCCAACGACACAGTCGACCAGACACAGATTGAAGAGGACATGATCATTGAAGCTAACAGGTAACAAACACGCTGTTCTAAGAGTGGTTAAGTGTGATTAAACTGATTTGTTGTAATGATTGATTGATTGATTTGCAGATATGCATTGGCCTCGCACTTCCTCTGGGGTTTGTGGTCCATCATTCAAGCCAAGATATCCAAGATTGAATTTGGATACATGGTAAGACGATGATATGCTACACTCTCCACTCGCATTTAATATGAACCTCACCTGACAACAAGCTGTATTGTTTTTGCAGGACTACGCTCAGTGTCGCTTTGATGCCTACTTCAAGCAGAAAAAGCTCTTCTCCTAAAGTCCCCCCTGTCAGTCAGAATGGACTAACTTGTGTTTCTCATGATCAGTGTTTTGTCTGTTGAATGTAATTAAAGTCCAGGCCTATGCAACGCTGCTTACGATGACCAGCGCTGGGTGAAAGGTTAACATTTCTGTCGCGTACTTGCAAACATATGAATTGACCTGTCTCTGTGAGAGCAGAGTCGGCTCTACGGCACTGAAGGTTGTTAAGTAGTCGACAGCCCAGCACCGGCCAGGCTCGGCTCCTTTACTTTTTGAAGTTTATCACTTTTTCAGGCGCACCAAACTTTTATGGACCACGTGTTGACATTGTTATCTTTTACTTTTTGTAAGACGTAGCTGTATCAGGTTAAACTACTGATTAGCATCCAGACTTCAGCATCTCAAACCTGGAGCTTTTAGTTTAGCATGAAAGGCATTTGTATTACTCTCTTCTTTTATATTTTTAGTCCTGCTACCTCACGTCTAACCTCATTCTACATTTGAGTGGAGAGATTCCATAGGAGCTTGTTCTAATAGTCTTGACTGGAAAGAAGGAAACTGTTAACACAGTCATTAGCTCCTTTATCTGCTGCAAGTGAGATAAACTTACTTCCCAGTGTCAATGGTCCAGTAAAATAGAGTTACAACCATGCATACATTCAGTAAACCCTTACATAACATTATAGTGTTGATTTAATAATTAGAACACTAACAGTTTAGGTAACTTTTCTGTACTGGATTTAAGTTTAAACTGTAAATATTTGAAGCACTGTTCCGTCCTTCTCATCCGTGCATCATTCTTTTGTGTGTTAAAATGTTTTCTCTTTTGGGCTTTGCTTGTTTTTTTTTCTAATTTTAAGCACAGTAACTTTAACTCTTTGCCTGTTGTATTAGTTCAACTAAACTTTCCCAATGGCACATGTCTGTAACCATGTATTGCCTATATTACATCTAACAGTAGTTGGAATGTCTGTTATCTAAAGTTGCAATTTTCCTGAATCCATCTGAATGTGATATTTTTAACAGTATTTACTTTAATATGAATAACCTTAACATTTCATGTCTTTGTTTCATCTCAGAGGTAGAGTAAAACCTAAGCTGTGCTACTTTCTACTCTACATCTGCTGATACCCCTGCACCCTGTTGAAACTTGTTCATATGACAAAACTAAATCATAATTAAAAATAAATAAATAAATAAATAAATAAAGCTTAGGAACATGATTGGAACCTGTGCCAGTGAGTTTTTCTCCTGCTTGAATGTCTGGACTGTAAGAAATTTCAAACGTATTGATGCGTCTTGGGAATCATGCAGTTCCTCTCATATCGCCAAGTAACTTGACACTGACGTCCCACCTCCGCGTGCTAAGAATAGTGCAGCCGAGCCTACTGCTGAGCGTTTGTGGATCACCTCTGGATCGGCTGGATCTGCTGCAGAACAAACTCAAATTCTGAAGTTGGAGAACTGTCTTTTCCAGCCTGTGATTCATCTCAGCGTTTGTATAGCATGCGGTCTTACGTCTTTGCTGTCAGCTTTTCTGTTTGCCCTGTTAAAAGGCTGGAGGAAGCGGGACGAGCCAGTGGTGCATGGGCTGCACTGTCCTTTCTTATTATTTAGTAGCTGGAACTTCTTCTGGTCTGTGTTTGACCTCACATGGAGCATTTGCAGTGGTTGTGAGAGGTGCATAATATCTTTAGCCTTTTCTAGTTGTAATAATTGAAGAGAGTTTGGCATTAAAAGTAGATTCATCTCTTGGTGAAATGAATCCTTTAAAGACATTTCTTCTCATACTCCTCAAATGGATAAGTGCGTGGGTGAAAAGTGGTCTTGTGAGACTGGGGGGAGCTTTTCCAGGAGTTAATTCTTGGATAGCACCACCAGACAGAAGACCAAGCCACGTGGACTCTGAGTGGCAAACCAAAGAGCCGCTCCGGACATATCGGCTCGGCGATGGCGCAGAAACCATGGTTACGGTCCAGACCGGCACACACGCCTTCTATGTAGGTAGAAAACTAACTAAGTGATTCAAAAACGGGACAAAGGTCAAAACACGTGGCGTCTAATGGTTCATTTTGAAGGTGGACCTCAGGAGGCTTTCAGAGTGCAGCGAGTACTTCAGGGCCTTGTCCCAGTCCAGCATGAGAGAGACATCAGAGAGCCTCATCCACCTGGACCACGTGTCCTCCTCCATCTTCCACAGTCTCCTTGAGTTCTCCTTCTGCAATAGGTTTAATGTCCCTCAGGGAGAGTTGGACGCACACATACAGGTGTGCAGCCAGAGATGGACTTTTCACTGATGTCACTATGGTTTAGGTCAAAACCTCTCTCTCTCTCTCACTGAAGGTCAGCAGTTACCTCCTGGCTGAAGCCTTCCTCTCACGGTGCTTGTCCGTCCTCGCTGATGAACTCAGGCCGGATAATTGTCTGTCCTACCTGGAACTGGCTCAGGAGATCTGCTGTGCAGGCCTGAAGACGACGGTGCTCACCTACCTGTGCAGAAACATGCTGGAACTGTCTGACGTCCTCAGGTACAGGTGCAACCTTAAACGACTTCCCCTCTCACTGTCATTAGCGTTGTTCGATCCCACGCCTCAGGTGTCTGAACAACGAGGAGAAGGCGGAAGTCGTCCAAATGAGGTCACAAGGGGAGCGACTCCTCTGCAGCCTTAGGAAGGAGAACCTGACGACCTGGAAAGACCCAGAAACGGAACGTGCCCGACGCGTGTTCACCCTGACGGGGTCGGAGGGCGGCGGCGTGTGGCAGCCGGTGTCTGAGCTGCCCTTCAGGGCTGATAAGTGGTGCTTCACCACGGCCGTCCTGTATAACTACCTGTACATCATCGGAGGCTATCGGCAGCGAGTGAAGAGGGGCTGGGAGTTTAAAATGGCTTCCTTCAGGTTTAATCCTCTGACTCGTGCATGGGTCACCACTGCTCCACTAATTAAGGTAAGACAGTCATTTATTTTGTCTTTTTAATCATTTACACGACAATAATGGAAGCAGCCACCATCTGTTGTGTGTGCAGCACAGAAGGCACTTCAGTGCAGTGGCCTGTGAAGGCTGCATTTATGCTGTGGGGGGCTGGTATTTGGACTCTCTGGTCACCCCAGACTCCTGCACAGCTCTCTATACAGCTGTAGAACGCTATGATCCATGGGAGGACACGTGGAGGTCTGTGTCCAGCTGCAAACCAGCTGCTGGTTGTGTTTTGATTACATTGTGCATCGCTTGCAGAATTCCTACATATTATGGCCACAGGCCTGCTAAGTGTATTCAAAATATAGAACCTGGGCTTTGGGGTCATACAAACTATTTCCTGGTTAGTGATGTTATTCGTTAGATTATGTGATATGATCCTCAGGTTTGTCTCCTCGCTGCCGCTCACTGACTTCCAGTTCACCATGTCTCTGTCCCACGATGTGCCCCTTGCTACAAGCCTCGGACACAACATGTATGTACTGGGAAGCATCCAGAGAACGGGAGAGAAACTGCTGCTGCAGTACAACACAAGGCAAGGTAAGAGAAAACAGCACAGCCCAGAAAACCTCCATCAGTCTGCAGTTACAAAACCAGAGCCTGTGTGTTTTCTCTGTCTTTAAGACTCCTGGTCTGAGCTGCTTCCCACGCTCACGAGAGCCGATGCAGACATCCCCACACTTTACTTCCTGGGCGCCACCGACAGGCTGCACGTGATTGGTGGAAACAACTCGGAGAATCTGGTGACGTCGTTCTGCGTGCGGTCCCAGAAATGGGGGCAGGTCAATCCGAGGAGACGCTTCACTGGGTTAGGAGTCGTCAGGCGTGACGCTGTATTTTAACTCATGTCCTACTCTCCACATTTCTGCAGGTGCACAGGGCTGAGAAGGTGGGGTTTGCAGGACAGGGGACGGTTGCAGGCGATCAGGTCCTGCTGCCAAGTATTGAGCACAACACTGTTGCAAGAATGGATCTGCACACTCTGTCCCTCACAACTCTGCCTCCTCTGCCAGTCTGCACCTGCTATGAAGCCATCTTTCATCTCCATTTCTAACGATGGGTTTTGGGTCTACGATTGTTCATTAAACTTGAAAATTCATTCATTTCAGCCACTTTCATTAATTACAGAAAAGATGATCATGTCATTTCCAGGTACAGATGCTGTTATCATCAGTGATATTACAGTAACAGTAATTTTAGCTTTAACTATACACTAAATAAAATACATTTACAGCCTGATGCAGCGCTGCAGCAGGCTCAGTTACAGAGAACAGTCCTGGAACGTGAGGTTCCCTCTGTCCATGTTTGGTGTCTTGTTGCAAAAAGGAAACTTCCGCCGGTGAGGGAGGGAGGGGGAGAGGGGAGAGGGCGGGAGGCAGCGGCTCTGATCTCACTACCTGAGAAAATTCACTTGAAGGGCACTGGAGTCACACAGAGAGCACAAAGCTGCATATTTGACTGCCCCGCGGACACAGAGCAGAGTCAGAGCTTTGCCTGCGTGGATTACACTGAATCAGCTGAGGAAGGTGAAGTATGACCTCCTTTCATGTCTGTCAGTCTTATTTATGTTTATTATCAACAGGGGTTTCTCTCTGAATATTATTATAGACCCTGTGTTAATTACATATTTCTCATTTCAAACCCATTTGGATAGAAATGCTACTATTATTGACTGTTGAGTCGTTTGCTGTATAATAAAAATCAGTTGAATCATAAAACAAAAAGGAAGTTCAATAATTATAAATTGAAGCCTTTTTGCATTTTTCTGAAGAGCAGAATTAACGGTGATCCTCTGTGTTTCTGCATGTCTCGTCTTTAAAGCCCTTCTTGCACTCTTCTTGTACTTGTGTTTATATTGTCATGCCCATCTGAGGTCTGCACACATGCTCAGCCGGCGCGCTGCACGCTGCTATATCTGGCCACTGAACTTTGTCCCACTTGGTGACGGTCCCGTCATATGACATGGAAAAAGAAATCCTAGACCTGTGGCGCTGGCCGTTACATGGAGCAGTTTGTGAAATCTAAACAGATTGGCTTGACTGTCGCAGGGCCTTTGCATTAAAAGAATACAAGAATACGTCCAGCTTCCACTATGAATGCACTTTTATATTTATATCATGCTTTAACTGGGACCTTGCTTGGAGGTGAAATGTGGAGGTGAACAGTGAAACCCAGTCTGAGTTAAACCTGTGAAACTTATATTCATGTTGATGTTAATTAGAGAATGAGCTATTTTCAACAGTGAATAAACGATTCAGTCCTTATAATGAATATGTTTTCATGAATCTGTTATTAAAACGAATAAATACATAAAAGTACAACTAACACAAGTAAAGCTACTGTAGTGCTGTCAGCGCCGAGGCTTATTGGATGGTAAAGCGCCCGTCTGTTTTCCATGGCAGTGAACCACAGAGATGGCTGAGGCTCACCAGGCGGTGGGCTTCCAGTTCACCGTGCGCCCGGATGGCGTGGACCTTAAACTGAGCCAGGAGGTCATCAGGAACATTTACCTGTCTGGAGTGACCGCCTGGAAGAAGAAGGCCATTCTGTTCAAGGTGGAATAGGTCGAGTTGCTCCATAGGAGCGTCTGCAGACAGAGGTCGTACTGTGCTGGTGATGAATGCCCTTGTTTCTACCGGCAGAACGGTGTGTTGGCTGGAGTCTACCCTGCTTCTCCATCCAGCTGGCTGATCGTTGTCATTGCCATGATGAGCTCCCTGTACATCCGCGTGGACCCCTCCCTGGGAATGATAGAAGCCATCGGCGATAACCTCCCGTACAGGTCGGTTATCATTGTGGAGCAAAGCGGCTACTCCCATCATCCTTGCTGTTCGGTTCATCTCCTTTTTGCTTTTTGGAGCAGACGCTCCTTGTCGGTTCAAACTCAGGCCGTGCTGAGCGCCATCTTGTTCGCCACAGTTCTGTGGCTGTTCCTCATCTACCTGCTGAGATACTCCCTCAAGGCGCTGCTCTCCTACCATGGCTGGATCTTTGAGTCCCATGGAAGAATGAGCACTTCTACCAAAGTGTGGCTGGTATGTGCCTGAATCATTCACCACTGGCTGCTTATTGATTCCTTGCAGCTTATTGATGGTGGACTCTTGTAAGAACAGGTGTCTGAGTGTTTCTAGGTTTCCGATGCACTGACTTTGTCTGTTTGCTACCAGAGCTTGGTGAAGATGTTTTCTGGACGCAGACCGCTGCTCTACAGCTTCCAGGCCTCCTTGCCCAGACTCCCTGTGCCCAGTGTGGATGACACCATTCGCAGGGTACTGTTTCCATGTTTCTATGACAGGAGCAGAAACACTAATTAGTCCAACAGGCTTGTTTGTTGGCATGCACATTAAGTGTTGATTGCATTCACACGCTGCACATGATTGTACCAGTATGTAGGCATTTAAAACAGGACATGATTGATATGTAAACATCCGCATCATATTACAGTATATTAATAGTCAGAGTTATTAGTACTAACATGATATACAGTATGACATAGGTAAAGTCGTTGCCCTAGATCTTCCCTTTGTGACTCTGTTGTTACACTGTCATCACCGTTGTGCGTCTACATAACACAGTTCCCACGTCTTCTTTTCCCTCAGTACCTGGACTCAGTCCGTCCCCTGCTGGACAGTGAACAGTACAACCAAATGGCGACTTTGGCCAATGACTTTAAAGACTCCATAGCGTCCCAGCTGCAGAGATACTTGGTCATAAAATCCTGGTGGGCGTCAAATTACGTGAGTCGTGTCAAGTCGTACAAAAGTTGGAACTTTGCTTATGCTGTTGAACACTAATTCTAAGCTAACGTGCTGCAGGTAAGTGACTGGTGGGAGGAGTACATCTACCTGAGGAGCAGGAGTCCTATCATGGTCAACAGTAACTTCTACGTAATGGTAAGGTTTTCACAGGACCAGATAGGACAGAGGTCACAGAGAAAGCAAAACCAAAGTAAATATTTGTTTTGACGCCGCGTGATCTTTTGAAGGACCTTTTGTACCTGACCCCGACGCACCGGCAGGCTGCGCGGGCCGGTAACGTGGTGCACGCCATGCTGCAGTACAGGCGCAAGCTGGAGCGCGGCGAACACGCGCCGGTAGTCCTCGCCATGAGAAGATGCTCACGTGACACCTCTTTCCAGTTGTAAATGTGTTTTTATCGCCCAGTGATTTCACCGTTTCCCTTCTCCTTCCCAGCTGAGGGCTTTGGGGACGGTGCCCATGTGCTCCACACAGATGGAGAGGATGTTCAACACCACCCGCATCCCTGGTGTAGAAACAGGTCAGCATCTGTGCTGAGTCAGCACACGGCGCAGACAGTTCCTGAACCCTCCGGTAACTTCGGTCTTGATTTGTCCAATCTGATCTGACCAATCAGATGTCGTGCAGCACCTCCATGACCGGAAGCACCTAGTTGTCTACCACAAAGGCCGCTTCTTCCAGTTGTGGCTGTACACCGGCGGGCGCCACCTGTCGCCCAGCGAACTCGAGATGCAGTTCCAAAGGATCCTCAGCGATAATTCCGACCCGCAACCGGGAGAAGTCAAACTAGCGGCTCTCACCGCAGGACAGAGGTTCGTAGAAATGCACGCGCACTTTCACATGACACGCGCTCACTCGCTTTCATTAAAATGTCCTACTGTCACGTCTAGAGTTCCATGGGCTCGGGCTCGGATGAAGCATTTCAGTCAGGGAGTAAACAGAGTGTCCCTTGACGCCATCGAGTCAGCTGCCTTCTTCCTGGCGCTGGATGACCAGCCGCAGGGTTATGACCCAACAAAGACCAACTCGCTTGACAGTTACGCCAAGTCCCTGCTGCACGGGAAGTGTTATGACAGGTGGGCACCGAGGCCGCAGCTCAGACCCAGCTATGACTCACACGTTCCCCTGAAAGCGCCCCCTTCATTTTCCCACAGGTGGTTCGACAAGTCCTTCAACTTGATTTCTTATCCCAATGGAAAAATGGGTATAAATGTTGAGCATTCGTGGGCCGATGCACCAATTGTGGGACACATGTGGGAGGTATGAAACATATGATGTCATCAGATGTCATCATTAATTAATCATTTAGATGATTCAGTGATATCACTGTTCTGCTCTTCCTGTGTAGTATGTCCTGGCAACAGATTGCTTCCAGCTTGGCTACACAGAGGAGGGACACTGTAAGGGGGACGCGAACAAAGCCCTGCCTCATCCCACTCGACTTCAGTGGCAGCTTCCAAAGGAGGTAGAGGAAGGTTTATTTTTAACCTGTGGCCACCGATATATGTTTGTATTTTAAAACTACGGGTATCTTTCTGTTTCTACTTCCCAGTGTCAAGACATGATTGAGGCGTCGTATCAAATAGCCAAGCACATAGCTGATGACGTGGATTTCCATGGTTACCTGTTTAAAGAGTTTGGAAAAGGTCTGATCAAGAAGTGCAGGACCAGCCCTGATGCCTTCATTCAGCTGGCTCTGCAGCTGGCACAGTTCAGGGTAGGACTGTCAGGTCAACCGTCCCACAAACGCTGTATTAACCCGTCTGCCACTGTTAAATGACCTCAATCTGTTCTTTAGGACCAGGGAGGATTTTGTCTGACGTACGAGTCATCAATGACTCGCATGTTCAGGGACGGGCGGACAGAGACCGTGCGCTCCTGCACCTCTGAGGCCGTGGCCTTTGTCAGGGCCATGGAGGACACGCGTGCAACAGTAAGCTGACCCAACATTAAGCTTTCACTCAAACCCTTCAGGTGTCACACTGTAACAAGCACAAAAGGCCACGTTGTGCCGCGTGGGACCTGGTCACCAAGACCTCCAGGACATTTATCCTTGTTTGTCAATGGCCTGGACTTTAGACCGCCTGTTGTTTTGGCAAGATTTAAAATGCGAGTCATGGTAATATAATGTGACACGTTTGAGTCACATTATATGTGTCTCTTTGTCCGCTGTTTGTGTGATCAGAAAGCCCAGCGGCTCGCGCTGTTTCGGAAGGCAGCGGAAAAGCATCAGCACATGTATCGTCTGGCCATGACGGGCTCTGGAATCGACCGTCACCTCTTCTGTCTCTACATAATGTCCAAGTACCTTGGTGTCGACTCGCCGTTTCTCAAAAAGGTCAAACACGGCATCATCACAGCCTTTCTTCTTTCTAATTGGTTTCCATAAATAAAACGTATGATCCCTTTGCTTCTAGGTGCTTTCTGAGCCCTGGAAGCTGTCCACCAGCCAGACTCCACAGCAGCAACTCAATTTAGTTGACATCAACAAGTTCCCTCAATACGTGGGTGCTGGTGGAGGATTTGGCCCCGTGGGTGACATTCTATCATGATTAAATGATGGCATAAGTTTCATAATCATATGATATTTCAGGAGAGCAACAGTGCAATGATATGCCTTGTCCACCCCCAGGTGGCTGATGATGGTTATGGCGTGTCTTATATCATTGTTGGGGAAAACCTCATTACATTCCACATTTCCAGCAAGTTCTCCAGCCCTGACACAGTAAGATCAAAGTCACTTCAGACAACGCTGCAGATCCATCTGCATACAAGTTCATCTATTTTACCTTTATTCTATGGCTTTGTCAGCGTCTTTGCTTTCGCCTCTTTGTGTGACATGCAGAACTCGGACCGTTTCGGGCAGAACATTCGAGAGGCCATGCTCGATATCCAGGCGCTGTTCCGCCCTGAAAATGAGAAGATGGTGGCGAACGGCGATTACGTGCATCTGGAAAATGGGAAAAAGCACCTGTAGGACACACTGACAGAACCTCTGGACTGTCCGGCACACAGCTCGCAATCTGCTGCATTTATGAAAAGTTTGCGCTTTGGTTGGGTCATATTACAGGAAGCGGTCATTCCAATCAACCAGGCAAAAGCAGCATGTTACGCCCTATTTCTTGCTACTGATACTGTACTTTTCGAAGGCGCTGTGAAAGTTTTATCCATTTGAACGGTTGCTTGTCTTCCTGCAAAGTTTGTAGCAGCCTGTATATATATAAATCAAATGTAAAGTAAGACATATCAGTCTTGTGTATAGTGTAAGATAACTTATTAATACATCTATCTATAAATCTATCTGATGGTTTCATTGTTAATCTTAAGGGTATTGTTACAAATAAAACACTATACTACATATAATAGCTAAGTCACACGTGTGTACAAGAAATAGTACACACATTTAAAACACTGAACAAAGACACAAACAATGTTCTATAAGAGGGGTTTATTGTAGGAGGTGGGGTGGAAGTCATCTTTCTCCTGATCCACATTTAGAGCCCTTCCAGATTCCTCTTTACTAATATGGTTGCTCTCACTCTGACAATATGCAGAGAGCAAAACTAAATGCACCACATCCAGGACAAAGGCAACAAGCTCACTGATCAGGGCACCGTGTGTTTACCCACCCAGATGTCGTCACGATGCAGCGGCATCGGGTGCGTCGAGGGGAAATAGTGAGAACATCTTCCATTTGGGTTTTTTATTAGTTTAGGTGTGGGCAATACAAAAATGTCAAAGTAATAAAAAAACAAACCAGTCGGGTCTCACTCAAGGCATCAGTTACAGCAACCAACTAAAACCGGGCTTTCAAACTGTACAAAGTGAACGGACAAAGAAAATCACCATCACAATGTCTGCTTGGTTAATGAGAACCATTTTAAAAGAGGCAACACGCGTCCAAGATTCAAAATGAATCAACAGTATCAGGTTCTTGTCTCCATCACTATAACTCTCACCAGAAGCTGTCTGCCAGCCAAACACATGTAACATAGCAGAAAACAACAGACACAAAAGGCAAATGGATGTGAAGTATGTCCTCTAGCTTGCCAATTTATATCATAGGGGTACTGCAGGTTGAGTCCACTGGTTGCTGGCATGCTCCCTGGGCCACTCTATGGGGCTCATGTACATACTGTACATGCCAACCCAGTCTTTTCCGTGTACAAACTATTTTGTGTATATATTTCAACACGCTAGAATGGTTTTATAGTTTATGTGTCTAAAATCAATCTGCAGAGCTTTTGGGTTCCCGTGTATGATTCGGCAATGGAGCATTAAGAAGTTGCACCAGGAGTCGGGTTGACATTCTGTGTGGCAGCTTGTGGTGCCACTTCTATGATCCGTGGTTTGTCTATGATGCGAGCAGTGCGGTTTCCTTTCTCTACGATGCCGATGATCCATGCTTGGTGGCCCTCTCCATATTTTGGGGATTTGATCTCGGCACAGAAACGAGCGGCCTGCTCTCGGGGCAGACAGATAAGCAGCCCACCTACAAAGAAAAGAATGGATTTGTTCAAAGCATATAGGTTTTGTAAAAAAGCATTAAACAAGAAGTTAATATTGTCCAAAAAAAAATTTTGAACAAGAAAAAACTCGCACACACCTGATGTTTCAGGGCAGGTGCCATGCATGAGGCCAAACATGTTCCCACAGGCTTTGGACACAGCAGCCATTTTGGCAAGCACCGGGAGGTTGTGGATGACAAATGACACTTCACTTCGCTGTTGCCGTGCTAGTGTCTGAGCGTGGCCGAGGATGCCGAACCCTGTGATGTCGGTGGCTGCGTGAGCATTGAAGGTGTGCATGAGACCAGCCGCTACAAAGAAAAACACAAAGACTTAGGTGGTCATCTACATGGGGAATTAGCTTGTTTGCGGTCCACCCACATACTCATGCTTGAACATTTTACATAAAAAAACAATTGTTTCATTTGATATTCATTTAGATAATTTACATAGTGACTTCTTAAATGCTTCTATCACAAGGCATTTCATTAAAAGCTAAATTATTTGCTGCAGCAATTTCTCTCTTACATTGTCTTTAATATAATTATAACTGGATCCAAGCAAAATTAATACTATTATTTAGGTCAAATAGGTTTTACCTGTTCTGTTGAGTCGAGCCATGTTCATCATAGCTTCGTGGTACGCCAGCTCTACATCTTCCTGCGTTACTACCAACTTGATCTTGTTCCACTTTTCAGGCTAAGTGACACAAAAAGCCAAACAGTCAGGGGATGAGGATGGGCATCCCAGAGGTGTCTAAACAGAGCTACTGTGGACAGACAAACTTACAATATCTAGCCACTGATGTACTGCCACAGCCACTTGTGTTCCCAGGGGCTTGGTCAACACCAACACATCTCCTGGCACTGCATTGTCTGGCCTGAGAAAAGTCCAACATGGCATTATCAGGATTAGGTAGACGAGAATTATACATTTTTGAAGCAATGTCATCATAAGGATTTATGTAACACGTAATCTTTCATACATGATAAACTCATTTGGCTGACAAACTGTTGTAGCAACTCCTCCCATCACTACCCAGGGGTTCAGCACCGTCTGCCCTCCTGTTACAGATGTGCCTGCTTCCTCTGATGCATCCTTAAATCCTTGGATGATCAGTGGCATGACTTTGTCCCTCTCCTGTAAAAAATGTAAAAGATTTATGATAAAATATCCATCCATATCTTTGCTGATATTAGAGACTAGAAAGATCTAAGTGTAGGTTCATCAGCTGGCATGTCTCTTACCTTCTCTGACATTTTGTTGCTGACTCCTAGAAGCATCAACATGTTGTCACACTCTGTCACTCCCATGGCATACAGGTCACTTAAAACATTGGCACAAGCGATTCTTCCCTACAAAGCACACACACCAAATTTAATATAAACACAAGACACCCACAGGGTGTTTGTCATCATCATCAAGATCCATACCATCATGTACGGGTCATCTACAATAGGGTAGATATAATCTGTGGTCTGGACCAAGGAAAGGCCTCCATGTCTGAGGGGAATCACACAGGTGTCCATGCCTATGCCTTAAAAAAATAAAGGAACATTTAATTCAGGGTAATCAAGATTTTTTTTTAATTAGCATGGTGGCCTGTTAATAAGCAAATTGAGTGTTTTATATCCTGATCTACTTCTTGCTCACATTTATGCAAGAACTCTAACAGATTTTTGTATTTACCCAATCGAGGCATTACTGCCCCCAGGAACTGTTCATCCTCCTGATAGTGGTTCTCCTGTAGGGTTTCAAGCAGCTTCTGTAGCACATCTTGGGGAACCTGTCACAAAGAATAAATCGTCACAATTAGTTTTGCATACTATTCATCAAATGCTTATTAATTTACAAAGACATTGTTGCCTTTAATGTACATTAGGAGATCCAACCTTGCAGCCTGTGCCCTTAAGCTCAGCAAAACGTGTGAGCCTGAAGTTCTTGTCCAGCTCATAGCTTTCAGGGTTAAAAGACTCCCTCACAGACATGGCTGAAGAAACTCTGGGCCCTCACCACTAGAGCAACACCAGTAAAACAAGACAGGAGAAAAAAAATGGTGGTTAGAAACGGTCTGTTACAATATCTAAGGAAAAACAAAATCCCAGCTAATTCACAACATTATTATTATTTCAACACAGTGAGCGGATGACTTAATGCTGCAGTCTCCTTTGGAGGTGCAACTACCATCCTATTTAATAATAACTATTAAAAATAAATCGTAGGATGACTAAAATTAATTTGCATCACAACATTAATTAATTCTTCATGTATTAGGTTCAGTCAATATTTTTAATTACAAACCCCTAATAATAATAATATTACCACATACACTCTACCAGAACAAAACAACACTCCAGATGTTACAGCAACCTCTCGAATAATAAGTAACTGACTCTTTGCAGGTGTTTCACGTCCATACACATGCATGCATCAGGCAAAAATATTTTCACATTTGCATTTATTCATGTGTCAGTAATCCCGCTGTGTTGTTTAAACTGTAAACTGCTTAAGGGACCTCGGCTGCTTCACGGTGGGAGTGTTCAAGAGGCAAAATGCTGAGAAGTTCATTCATGCCTTCGGCGCACGCCAGCGATAGTAGTGCAGAGCAGAGGCACGAGCGTCTATTTAGTGCAACGCACACAACATTAGAAACTATCCGACACTCAACTGTAAAACATACATGATGCCCGTTCCATCTATAGCTTTGTTTATTTTGCTGAAATTGCAGTTTTCATTCTGCTGCTAGCTCCTCCTAGCAAACGCCGCTCCATGCGTGAGGTGAGCATTAAGCATCAACAAAAGAGCGAGAGAGCGTGCCCGGCTCAACGAGCCGTAGTACATGTACAAACTCAGTCGGTGCAAGTTGCGACTTAAACGTGAGTCAGAGACGCGAGAGACGGCGTAAACTCGATGCACATGCAAGTTAAAAAGTTGCAGCGGAGCGCCGAACAAAAATGTCGGCGGCGGAAAAAATTAACCCTTTCCTGTCCCTCGCCATGCGATGTGTGCAACATCAGCGTTAGTATCAATAGAACAACGACAGCTGCCCTAGTTGTGCAAAGTCTGTAATGATATGGTGCAACATACGTGTTTACAATAGTCCTGGATACGATTTTAGGACCAAAGTGGAGTTATATTCTTGCAACATTTCCCCTTTAATTGCCCTGACCAGTTTATCCTTACCAGCTTCACGTTAGCGGTGGATCTCGACAGAAGAGCGGGGAAGGGACCACAATGCAATGGGGCAAGAATTGGGCGTCCACCACGAACGCCTAATTAAAACTCAAATGAATTACTGTTTTTGATTCAGGACTGCTCACAAAAAAATCAAGCTGTCGCATGTACCGAAATATATTTATAAACGGATGTGTATATCTGATCGAATTCATCTTTATAGAGCAATGTACAATTTCCAATATAAGTAGGAAATTGACGGGATCTCAAAGGGTCCTCTGCCTGCACAGAGGCGGCTTCAACATCCCCTTTAATGGGCTGTGAAGTCTGGCAACAAAATCTCTATCAAGGAGTGTACCTTTAATTTACTGTTTTCCCTCCAATTGCACCTACAACAACAGAACGTTGCTTACTCCGACGTGGAAGCACTTAAAAAGCTGAGACGTATAAATTCGCATTTATAACATAAACCGATATCATTATTTGGTAACTAGTTCATATTTCTGTTGTTTTCTGTTCTGTGTTATATTAACTTAGCTCTCTATGCAAATATTCTGTAAGTGTGTCCTCAGTTTATTTTTGCCATTATACAAAACCACAAAAACGAATTTGTCGAGAAAACATATTTATTCATGGAATTGAAATGGAAGAAAAAAGCTGTAGTTCCAGCCCATATAACATCAGAAGCACTTAAAGGAATCAAGATTGTATTTAGAAAGTGAAAATAAGCATTATTCATAGAATACTGTTTGTTTTTTTCAGCCAGGTATAACTATTAACCTGGTTTTAATTAACATATGTGGCCAAAAATGTGTAAAATAATTATATTTGGATGCAATTTTTAAAAGTGATTTGGATGTTGCACTGCACATTACACCCATTGAATACAGGTCACTTAAAAGGCACAACCCACAATGGAAATCCTCCCATAAAATATCAGTGTGCAAAATAGGCAATATTAATGCTATACTGTTACAGTTCTTCATAGGCTTGCATGCCCTTCTAATAATTATATATGAAAACCAAACGTGTATGCATTTAAAGCTGTGGCCTATGATGCAAACAATAAGTCATTTCTGTGTGTCGGGAGGCGATAGAGAAAAGATATGAAGCAGGTTTGTTCTTCATTTGGTCCCAGTGTTTAACTGTTACATTCATCATCCATAACAACATAACAGTTATTTTCTGCAAATGAAATATTCATAGACGCTATGTTACTTAAGTCTGAGAAGTAATGAAGACAATCAACAAATCTGTGGTAAGGCCATGGCTGCAGCCCTTTGAATTAGCCAGTCATCTTTACTGCTGTTCCCTCTGCATTTCCATCCTTGTTGTATTTGCAACCTGTTAAAGAAGGAAAAAAAACATAAATTTTCATTTTGCAGCTTTGCACTCAATTTAAAGAATTTGCCTGTCTAGGAGCTGAGCTAACGCGACTGGAACTGAAACACTTTTGTGACAGCAAGGGTGAAAAAGAGAGGTGAACAAGGGGGGATATGGTGCATGGTGTGAAGATAATTAGCTGACATTTTATGAAGCTGTGTGAGAATGTCAAATGTCACAGCGACAGCGTGACAAAGACATATGAGCCAATGAGTGAGCCTGCGACACAGGTTTGTGTGCGCTGTGACAGCAAAGAGAAAGGAGCAAAGAACATTATGCGCTCAGACGGGGGCTGATGGGAAGATCTTGTAAGATTTACTGCTGATGTGAGCCACAAGGTGCAGACACAGAAAACAAAGGTGGACCACAGGGTGTTTCTTAGCATTTTCATACTTGAAGAAGGTCCATTTAAGGCTTCTTCTGCTTCTGCAGCATCTGAGGTACAGAAAGAAAAAATATTTACATAACGCATTATTCCTCTTCAAGGAAGCAATGAAGGAGCCAAGACTAGCAACCACAGTAGATGAGTAAGCCTTACCTTCATTCGTAATAATATAATGATAATAAAATGAGATATAACTTAAAAAAGGCTTATAAAGAAGAAATGACTACAGCAGTACAGGACCTCTTTTCAGCCTCCTCCTGGCGAGTTTGATTTGATCCTGAAGAATCTGGACCCAGTCTCGTGGCCCAGGCAACTTCTCTATTCTGTGCTCAGTGCAGTATTTCTCTGTAAACACTAGATAAAGCCACAACTAACAACTTGTGTTTCCAAAACGTGTCACTGTTTAATGCTGCTGCAGAGATACTAATTGGACCATTTGCATCTTCCTCTTACCTTTAATGGCCCCCACAATGTTCTGGTCCAAACCCTTACGGTTATCATTAAGCCCTCTCTTTCGTTTGCCATTGGGCAAGGAGTTGGCCAGGGTGGCATCGTCAAAGAAGGCACATACCTACACACAATACGACGCATGCAGTGCTTTTACTGTGTGTAAAACATAACAGTAACCTTAAACACATCTAAAGGGGAAATAAAGTGACAATGTAATGCAGATCCCCACCAGTTTCCGGAAAAGCAGGCTGCCAGAGCGTGTATAGTTGACCAGGATGGAGTCTAGCTGGGTCTTTGATATGAACACGTCATAGTCCTCTGCAAGACGCACTTCAGACTGAGAAGGTAATAAGTGAAACACAATGTGTGAATGACACATTTAAAAACAAGATTGGTTCGTGGATAAAGAGTGTAAGGTCCAGCCAAAATCACAAATGAAGGCACATATGTACATTTTTATGAACATCAAAGCACAGATTACCTCTGACGGAGCTTCCCTTAAATGGGTGAGGGTTGGACTGTCAGTGTTGTTGACAGTTACTGGGTTGTTCTGAGGTGGTGCCACAGAACCCTCAGGGGAGATGTGATGGCAGCTGGCTGAGCATGACTCTCGCTTTTTCTCCGCTTCAACCCCCTTTTTGGATTGTGCGGGTGCAGCTATTAGTGCTGCTGCCTCCAGAGGTATGAGAGCAGCTCTCCTGGCTGCTGACACAGTCAGTGGTGCAGCTTTATAGATCGGCCGCCTCTTACGGGGCCTGCGACGGGGAGCAGGGCCCGGAATGAGGCGAGGTTGGCATGGTGACACAGGCTGTTCCTGCCTTTCCAGGGATGCTAGAAGACATAGTAACACATTATGGTTTCACCTTTTCTCTCTTTTGGTTTCGGTCTCACAGTGTGTGAGTACTTCAGTTCATTCGCTGACCTTTTTGAGTCTGCATCAGCCTCCTCATAAAACGCAGTTCCTGCAAAATAGCCTGCAAGGTGCCCTTACAGTTGCACATACAGCAGGGTGTTTCTGGCACCGCAGGGGGGACTACATCTGATGGAAAGTTAGGGATGCATGGGTTAGTCAGTCTTCTCTCAAACATGTGCTTTCATGACAAAACTCAGCAGAATGTGAATGTGAAAAAACAAGAAAGCTTGTTTTTTGGTGTTCAGCGTTAATCATCTTCCATTTTACACATTTGTGTCTGTGGGAAGCTTGTGTGGTGTCTGTCTCCTCTTCAGACACACTGTGGCATCCTACCGTTAGATTCTTTAACTTTGATTAGATCCTTTTGGCCGCCGAGGACCCTCACGGTTCTGGAACGGGTGCTGTACTGGCCACAACCTGGGCCGTTGAGGACGGAGTTGGCTGTGGATGAAGGTGAAGGCCCAGGGTCTCCTGCAGGGTTCCAGCTGTTGCCGTGCTCTGATACAGCAGGGAAAGGCGTTTGCTCATGTGCCCAGACCTGATGGCCGTCATGGGGGTCCTTTGAGGAGTTGTCCTGCTCCGATCCCACACGCTGGTACGCCCTGCTGCTTTTATCACTCAGAAGCCGCATCATTCCAGTAATTTGCCTTTTTATCTCCAGGCCCTCGTCTCCCAGCCAACCTACTTTAACGGAGAAGGGTGAAAATATAGTTAGTGCAATATGCTACGGTGCCTAAGAAATGAATCCACACAAGGGCGCATACTGTACCATCAGGCACATCAGCGTCATTAGGCTCCCCATTGGCATCTTTGCAGCTTGAATTCACCAGATATGAAGGGTCAAAATCTACAAGAGAAACGGTAAGGTGCTTTAACGAAATTGTGGTTTCAACCATAACTACATGAACTTTGAAACCACAGCAACACCTGTCTGACAGGCGGTGGTTGCGAAGAGCCAAGCATGTGCTGGGTGACAGGGACAGTGATGTCAAACGAAGACCCCCCCACCTCCATCCCACGCACAAACCACCACCTGTAGGCGGTATGAAGTAGTTTGATCAGGAGAGGTCACCTACAGCCTATGGCGCGAGCACAGAAGTGACCAGCACGAGCGACGTGCCGTTTGCTCAGAGTGCGCAGCGGATTTGGAACTACTCCTTTCCTCCATTCATTCTTGAAATCTGAGCGGTCCTGCGCCGAGACCGACGTCCATAACCGCATGCTGCGTGCAGACCCGAACGCCCGCCGTGAGTGCTGTCTGACAGACCGCGGGCATTGTCGCGGCCGTCGCTTTTGTTTACAGTCGCCTCCGCGCCAGACAAACACCCAGACACAGACGCGCGTCTCACAAGGTCTCGCATTCATTCAGCAGCCTACCTTCATCCGTGACCAGCTTAAAGCTCTGGGACTTCCTTCTCCTCTTCCTTTGCCCAAACTCCATCTTCAAGAGGAATATTATTCAGTCGTGCGATCAAAAAAAAAAATCGATTTTGCAGAGAAATGCAATCAGTGAGTCGGATATCACTGTCCGTCTGCCTCATTAATCAGTTCAATTTCTCCCCAGACTGCGCTACAGATGCTGTCACTGGCACATTTCCATCGCGTTATTGTAAAATGAAGCTGATAAATAGAACTGTGTCACCTATCGCCGCTGCCAACATGATGCTGGTTGCTCCCCTTCGCCGAGTAAATAAATTAATGACTTTAATATTAAAATTCGTCACATATCCCTTTGCGCCACCTGATGGTATGCTCTCGTCTGAAAGGTCGAGTCAGACGTTTGCCACTGTAGTGTCCAGACAAGGAACTGGTGTTTCAACAGAAGCAGTATGAGACCAGATTAGGATGAAAACTTTTTTTCTAGGTTCTCCAATTCTAAGCAGACTCTCTTATTTCCCTCTTTATTCTTGTGTTCATTTGCTCTTTGGTCTCTCATAACAGATATTATTCAGAAATCTTCTTCTGCAGTCATATATTTATAATCACAGTCACAGCATCCTGTAATATTTAAATATAAATTTAAGCCTCATTCAAGCCTTAATTACAGTCTTAGTGGTTACACTTCTTGACACTGAAATGACTTAATATAAATATTTGACATTTTCTACCTTGCAATTTCTGTAATAGTGTACTTTAAAACTGTACAATCTTAACACACATTTGTCTTCACAATTCTTTTTTGTTTCTTTTTAATTTTATTCAAGATTCAAGTTTTTCAAAAAACTTTATTAATCCTACAGAGAAATTTTTTTGCACACTTTGATCCCTTTCACAGATGGAGGTACACACAAGAAGGTAAGGAGATTAAAAATAAGAATCCTAACACATCTACACTCACAAAATTCAAGTCCAATTACTATTGTACAATTACATCTAATTACTAGCTGACGTTTTATTATAGACTTTATCACACGGTAAGGGTAAGGGTTGATGAAGATCAACCCTTACAGACAGAGGAGGAGTTGCACAGACTGATGGCCACCGGTAGGAAGGCTCTCCGTTCTGGGGAGCATCTAAGACTGATCAGCTTGAAGGTGCTCCTCCGTCCAGCCACACACTGTGTAGGGGGTGGGAGGTGTTGTCTAGGATAGAGAGGAGTTGGACCAGCATCCTCCTCTCAGCTACAGCATGCAGGGGTCCAGCTCCACCCCCAGAACAGAACAGAACCAGCCCTCCTGATCAGTTTGTCCAGTCTGTTACTGTCTGCTACATTCATGCTGCTGCCCCAGAAGACCACAGCGTAGAACACACTTTTATCGGTTCTGATTGACTGTGTATTTATTAAAACTATGTTATTGGGAAATTATGTTAAAAAAAAACTATTTGTGATTAAAACTTAGATGCTGATGCTGAGTGGTACGTGGGTCAACCTCACTATGATAGGAGTTGTTAAAATCACCGGAGCTGAACTCTACCATGACAGTGAATTAATTCATGATGGAGTTCGCTTGTCACTACTCACTATAAGACATGTGTTTCTCATCTCCGTTTTTGTCATTAGGTCTTCTAGGTCTTCTACAACAACTTAACTCTTTGGAATTAATAATAAAACTAATGAACTAGTAAAATAACATGTGCATCTAAAACCGGTTTTTAGCTGAATTGTCAGTGAACACTCTTTTTTCGCTCACTGTCACTGTCTGACATCAGTTTGAATACTATATAATATATTATATATATATATATATATATATATATATATATATATATATATATATATATATATATATATATATATATATATATATATTTAAACACAGAAAGCAAACCACTTAGACTATTATACTGAAATCCAATGGCCGGATGTTTTCTCGCTAGTCTACTTCCGGTTCAAGGGTCGACGTCATCGTTTTTACAACAGCATTGTAGCTGTGGTTATTTAACTACTAGGCCAATACGACCAAAAGTAAATGTTCTAACATGGATATACTTAAAGCTGAAACCGAAAGAAAGAGGAAACTGATAGAAGAAAAACGTCTTGTTGATGTACGTAGCTGGTGAATTTATTTGTTGTTTAGTATCCTGTTAGCTCTAATGCTAATGCTATCTGAGTTATTTCAGTTACCTAACACAGGATTCCCAGAATTAACGCTTTTTTAACGTTACATGTATGTTCATTCGTACGTTGCGCTGCTAAATACGTAGCTAAGGAGTTTTTAAACGCTAGTCTTGACATCAACATCAAACGTCTGCTGCTGTCTTTTAATTTTGTCTTGCACTGTGGTTCTATTTTAGGGCTCCAAAAAGTACTTCAAAAGGAGCGAACTTGCGCGCAAGGAGCAAGAAGATTACTTCATAAGATCTGGATATAAGGTAGATTTTACGATTACTCTCTTTGTTTTCCTACAAACATCTTCGCTTCCATTCTTCAGCCGAAGTGTAGATCAGGCATTACTGCTCAGGTCCTTGTTAGTGTTTACACTTGTCTTTACTGTGCTGTTTCCCTCCAACCTGCCTCTGCTACCTGCATCTGTAGGTTCAAGGAGAGACACCTGAGAGCCAGGTATGGCTTTGCACAGTGAAACTTGCCGACAGGATGCATGATAAAAATAAAGAAAAACACTGTGTCCCAAAAGCTTCTGCTTCCTTGGTATTCGTTTTCAAAATGTACTCATTGAGCTGCAATCAGAAATACATACATAATATATTAATATGGAGCAAACTCTGATTTTAAAATGAGTTGAGTTCAATAAGGGCTGACATGTTAGGTGCAATCTGTTAAAACACATACAAATCAGCCAGTAAGCATGTATATCATGAAGCTTCCTTACTGTGCTATACAAATGTCTTGATCATTTTTTATAGCAGGCAGTCAAGAGTATTAATTAACCTTGTGTTTGATTGGACACGCATCTATTCGTGTTACTCATGTTATTGCATGTACTCTGCACGACTATGACAACTGCACTACTTTTGTGATACAAACATTTAACAGTCTTTGCAACAGTCACCCAGCAAACATATGAACATGGAAAGGAAGTCACAAAGTCAAAGTGGGACACAGCTACAGTGTGAATTTCAGCATGGAATACTGAAGTGAATTAAAACCAACCTTTGTTTGCAAGCTGTCTTTCTTAGTTGTACCTGACCAGTTCTCAGTTATGGTTTTTCTTAGTACTTTGCATTGCTTTTTCTTAGTACTTTGCATTGCTTTTAAAGGGATTTTTCATGGAAATTTTAGTTTCATTTTGTGCAAGGCCTAAGAAGTGAAAATGATTATTTAGGCTCTTTTCACACATGCAGGATGAAGTGCTTTTTGGAGCAAGTGCTGTTTTTTCACTTGAAAGGCACTTTTCAGCCGTTTTTCTATATTGTTCTGGATTGTGCGCCACAATCTAAGAAAGCCACGATGCATGTGCCTACAAAAGCATGATCCAGCAGAAAACCTTGAGTTTGCTTTTTGCCATAAAGGCTAAATATGTTTTGCGTGTGAATATGTTTAGATGGTACAAGCATCACTTGAATTCCTGTATATTTAGGATGAATGTTTTATGGTTTGGTGATTCTTTTTTTTCTTTTGGTGATTGAATCCTGTTCAGTTTGTCATGATATTCTCTGGTTCAATATGAAGGTCTCATCTCATAAAGGCTATGCAGATTTGTTTCATGTATTTACTATACCACTCTTTGTAGTAGTTTACAGACAGTGTATTGATATGTTTTATTTCCCTTCACTATGTCCTAAAGATTGATAAGCAGGAGAAAGATGAGCCATCCACATCAACTAATCCAGGATTAGAGCTGGAACTAACAGAAGAGAAGCTACCTATGACACTGTCACGACAGGAGGTAATTGTGTATGCATCATCAACATACACCTTTTTATCCACCCTAAATGTGTTAATTTTAGTGTTGTTCTGATTGTATAGGTTATTCGACGGCTTAGAGAACGAGGAGAACCGATCCGACTGTTTGGAGAGTCCGACTATGATGCCTTCCAGAGACTCCGAAAGATTGAGATCCTGACCCCAGAAGTGAACAAGGTAAGAATTATCTAAATCCAAAGAGAAGTCTTTAACTTAGTCTTTTTTGAAGAAAAGGCATTTTCATACTTATATAATTTCTAATATACAGTTTTGAATGTTTGTGTAATTATGGATGCTGTTTTATCATGACTTTTAGAAATGACTGCATTCACTTCATAACGTGCTGTGTGTTTCTACCTAGGGCTTGAGAAATGACTTGAAAGCAGCCATGGATAAAATTGATCAACAGTACTTGAATGAAATAGTTGGAGGAACGGAGTCTGGAGAAGTGGATACACAGCATGATCTGAAAGTGCATGAAGAAAATACCACAATAGAGGAACTGGAGGTATGTTGGTGTCTGTTCTGCACTGGGAAGGTCGAATAAGGCCCATCTTCTAAAGCTTCACAGATGGCACAACTAAATTTGATCAACTGGTATTTATTATAGATTTGTTTGCTCTATTGAACTTTTCCCACAGGCTCTTGGTAAAACCCTGGCCACAGGAGATGACGATAGAGATCAAGATGTTATTCACAAAGTTTTGAGGGCAAGTCAAAAAAATATTCTCTACTTTTAATCTAGAGGGAGCTGTTGTGTAAAAAATGTTAGTATCACCTCTGTGCTGGCGACAAGCATTCTTCATTCATCTTATTTGATGAAAATTGCTGTTTTCTAGTTTCTTCTTGGCGTTTGGGCCAAAGACTTAAACAGCAGAGAGGACCACGTGAAGCGAAGTGTTCAGGGCAAGTTGGCCAGTGCAACACACTCACAGACTGAGTCTTATCTTAAACCACTCTTCAGGAAACTCAGAAAGAAGGTATTTCTCATTCAGAGAACCAAATTAGCTGCAACAGAGTTTGTATTGTTTGTATTTGGGTTTAAGGCTTCCTTATTCTCTCTTTCAGAGCTTACCAGCTGACATTAAAGAATCAGTCACAGACATAATTAAATTCATGTTAGAAAGAGAATATGTCAAGGTATGTTTATATCTACCTTACAAAAAAGAGATTCATTCAATGTTAAGCCTTTGTTCATATCTGCTTAATTCTCCAATGTTTCTTACAGGCGAATGATGCCTACCTGCAAATGGCCATTGGTAATGCTCCTTGGCCTATTGGTGTGACCATGGTGGGTATCCATGCTCGTACGGGACGAGAAAAGATCTTCTCCAAACATGTGGCTCATGTTCTCAATGATGAAACGCAGAGGAAATACATTCAGGTAATTACCTAGAATTAAGAGGATTAGGATGTATGTAGTTTTCAAATCACATAACAGTTTGTATATTTGATACATTGTGTATTGAATGCGTATTGATGATCACTGCAAAGCATGTAAAGTCATGTTTACATTGGAGTCAAGGCCCATAACTATATGCAAACATCTCTATCTATCTATCTATCTATCTATCTATCTATCTATATATCTATATATCTATCTATCTATCTATCTATCTATCTATCTATCTATCTATCTATCTATCTATCTATCTATCTATCTATCTATCTATATATATATATATATATATATATATATATATATATATATATATATATATATATATATATATATAAAAACACCACATTGGAGTTAGGTTTGTGTGTTTTGACTAATAAAGGTTAGAAGAAAATTGGGACTGCTACTGACTGTTTGCAAACATCACTCTATAAGTTTAGTTAAGTTTGCATGTGTGTATCTCTAATATACTATAATCATTTGGATAAATGTCAGTATGTTTAACAATGACCTGAAGTCCAAACAGTAGCTAACTGTGTTGGTATAAAATCTACCTGAAGCCTCTGGAAAAAAATAGTTTAACCCTTTTTTTAATCTTATTGGCACTTGAATTTGAACTTTTCCTTTTGCTTTTTTTCTTTCCACAGGGACTGAAGAGACTAATGACTATTTGCCAAAAACACTTTACAACTGATCCATCAAAGTGTGTGGAGTACAACGCTCTTTAGCTTTGCCGTAACTGTGTGTAGGAATGCTGTAAATCAGTGGTAGCAGGGACATAAGCACAACCAGCAGAGCAGTGGTCCTTGAGGACCAGGATTGCCCACTCCTGCTTTAAAGAAACCTTCATTCACTGCTTCCTCTAGTTATTTACTTAATCTTCTATGTGTTTTCTATACATCTATCTCCATCGGTGAACCTGTACCATCTCTGTGAGAATTTTTTTTTGTTACACCGACTATGAAGATTCTTTGTGAATTTTTTTCTTGATAAACTTTGTCCTGTAATTGAAGAGATACTGTCTCTGTTTCATTGATCTGCTAGTTTATTAAAGGAGGCTGTGTTTAGACACTGCTTTTTTATGTAATAGATAAAAGTGTCTTAGAAGAAAACCCATCTCTTCTCAGCAAATGCACCATGACATGCTTCAGTAAAGTTTGGATTGGAATATAGCACAAATCAGGTGAAAGGCAAAGGCCGACGTGCTCGTGTGCTCCTCTAAAAGGCAATTGAAAAGCTAAATTTCCCACCGCTGATCGCTGCAGCTAAGATCGTAACAACCAGCGTCACACGCTGACCTTCCTGCACTTGGTAACCATGGTGATTGGATCTGTTCCTTGTAGCCACGGTATGTTCTCGGGTGCCTGAACTCACGTCACCACAGTTTTGGTCTGTCAGCTCTGCACACGTCACTGCTCGAGTGTCAGCTGGACACGTTGACAGTGGGCTGAGCAAAATATTGTGAAGTAGTGCTTGAATTTCCTCATTTCTTTTCTTTCCTCGTAATTTCTTATTACAGAGTCCAGAAACATGTGAAGGCTAGGGTGTAAAATAACCTGATCAGCAGTGATTACATTTGTCCTGTCATGGGGCTATTTCTCTGCCTGTCCTTGAGCAAAGGCAGCTGAGTATTTTGGCTCTTGTCCAGCCTCATCTGTTTGTTATTTCTCAGTCCAGTGGAATGATCAACAGAAAGGAAATTTATTTTAGGTGAACATCCTGGACAGCACATTCAATTTCTCTTGTGCTGTAAAAAGTCAGCGTGAGAACTCTGCAACTCCAAAGTGAAGCTTTAAAAAGGGAAATGCCACGGATGAATGGAATGGATGAACCCACCAGCACAACGGGTACAGCACTGCGGCTGATCCGTCCAGAACACACGCTGATGCTGTGGGTAGCAGCACGTGTGGCTCAGAACACGCACAGTGGGTGGTGGTGGGGGGGGTAATTGTGCTATAGGGTCTGTTGATGTGAGTAACTAAAGCCGTGGCTTTAGGCCAAAGCTGTGATGTTGATGCCTGTTTGCGTGTGTAAGGTCATAAGAAGTACAAGGAGCATGCGTGTCTGAGCTCACTCAAACTATTCATAGCTGCTTACAATGATATGATGCAGCCTCCAAACAAGCCTTTTCACCCTGTGTGTGTGACTGTGCTGACTTAATACCGCTTGAATTCCCTGACAACAATGAGGGTTTGTATTCATTATGTGCGGCCTAACTTGTTTTCCATCTAATGGCCTCAGAGCTATAGATGCTCAGCCCCATTGATGCTTGTAAGATGCGAGCAGACTGATGTAAACCGCCTGTGTGGTCTTTTTGTGTGTCAGCGTAGCATGTGTGAGGGATCCGCTCGGTGCCATTAAGGCGTCTAAATTCCCAGGCTGTGGCGGGATCATCTCCATCACCCCCGTGTAACTGCATATATTAGCATGCAAATGTGGAAATCAAAGCAAATGTGATCCAGCACATTATGTCAGCGAGTGCTGGAGCTAAACTAATTCAGCTGATCTCGTTTTAGACTGAAATCCGCCCACAAGCAAATAAGAATGGCTTTTAATGGTGCTGCAGTTGTTTCACACCCCAGTATTTACAGCGAACAGACTTTATCTTTTCAGCAAGCTGCCTTTTCGTCCCACTCTGAGAACATGAGGTTCAGCCCTTCGCTGTGGTGGAGCACATCAGAAGTTACTTCCACTTCTGATTCTGTTTCCAGGCAGCCACTCTTCCTTCATTTCCTTAAAGATTGCGAGGCTTGGCTGTAATTAGGGCTTCATTTTGCTTTTCATCTGAACAGTGGTCGTTGCCAGGCACCTGAGCAGCAGTGGAAACCAATTACCGGTGCAGGCGCCGTGTGTCACCAATGGGCGCGTTTGCCCGTCGTTACGCTCAATTGAACTGAATCGTAGATTTCCAGACTTCTCCTGCGTGATCAGTGAAGTATAGGCAACTTGCCACGCGGAACTGTGGATGTGACGAAGGAAGGAGGGGAGAGAGAGAGAGAGAGAGAGAGAGTCCACAATTCAACTTGCGGCTGAAGGACAGGACGCATGTGTGGAGCCGCAGCCGCTCAGCTGTCTGCGCGCGTGGACGTGAAGCCGGCTTCTCAGATGCCCAAACGCCATTAATTGACAAGGAAGCGAAGGCAGCCGTGGGCAAAGCCTGCGCGGCGCGCGCCTCCGTAGGATTTGCTCCGCCATGGAAGGGCTGCGGGCGGAAAACGCTGGAGTGGACGCCGCCGGGGCAAGCGCGGAGGAAAAGTACCGCGCTCTCGCCTACGACACGGCGCTGAGCACCCTGGTGGCGGTGGCCGTGTACGTGGTGGTGAAAGTGAGCGTGGACGGCATCAGGCAGTGGCGCGCCCGGATCCCGGTGCTCATCGTGGGCTCGGGACCCGTGGGGCTCGCGGCCGCCCTGGTCGCTGTCCGCTCCGGGAAGGTGCTGAAGCTGACCCTGCTGGAGGAGCGGTACCGGGCCGCGCTGCTGTGCCGGCCGCAGCAGATCGCGCTGGATCCCCGCAGCGTGAACTTCCTGCTGGGGCTCGGGGTCGACTTTGACAACATGGAGGGCTGCTGGCACAACGAGCACTTCTTCACCAGGATCGGCGTGTTCCAGGAGTATCTGCTGAGCATCCTGGAGCAGAAGAAGCACAAGGTGGACGTCAGAGTGCAGCTGGGGACCAAGGTACGAGCCTCCACTTCCATAAAGTTAACCTACTGTTTGGCAAAACTTTGATTTATAATGTCACCATTAGGGATAGAGCACGTACGATTTGTCCCTGAGCTGTCCTCCCTCAGCCTTGTAAAACGTCAGACTGCAGACAGACCTATTAGTTGAAATGACTTGTTATGTTAACTGACCTCAGACCTGTGCAGAACACACACAATTCCACAATTAGTTATACACTGGCTGCCAAAAGAGGAAAAATCCTCCCATCAGTACATAGACACGTCCAACACTCCCATATATGCTTCCACACCATAAGCAGATTAAACACAGTTATTGTATTTCACCTCCGAAGCCTGTTTACCTTTCTTTTCAACCTTCTAACTCATGCTGCCGGCTCCTTCTCGCCAGGCAGAGGCAGGTACGTATTGTTTTACTGAGGGGCAGTGATGCACAAGCAGAATAATAAATCTCTCTGACAGATGTGCTGCTGCCAAGACAAGCACAGCCCCTGGAGTCCATTTGAATAAGTTGTGTGGGTATGTTACAATACAACCCACCTGTTTTGGTAGGATTTAGATTTACATGGTATATAAGTTATTTATAAGTAATTACATAATAAGGAATTATATAAACAGAAAAAAACAAACAAAGGAGCTAATGTTTGACCTGTTTGGTGTTGCTTTGTATCAATCGGTAGCTCCTCCTTGCCGTTTCAGTTCTCGGAGGACTACCTGCGCCGCATCCCACACAACGAGTGGCCGCGGGTGATCGTCGTGGCCGACGGCTCGTGCGGCGACTCCTGCTCTGTGCTCGGCATCAGCTCCGACTTCAGCGTGGAGTCCTGCCATGCCTACGGCGCCAACGCGACCATAGAGAGACCAGACCAGAGACAAGTCAGTGCACGCAGAGGCAGTAACCAGAACCTGAGCGCTGTTTGTTCAACGAATACAGGCTGCACAAACAGGATCCGCTTCATACAGCTGATTTAGGCAAACGGTGATGTGGACCTGCCAACAGCAGCTCAACACAATATCTGACTCTAATATAAACAACCAGATTTGGTCAGACTGATTTTGTCAGCACCAAACACCGGCCCTGTTTTGATTTGATAACAGCAGCTGTTGTTTTGATTGAGCGGCGAGGGCGACGATAAAGCTTTCAATTCATTATCCATGGACAGAATCCTAAGCTCTTCCCTGCCAGGTGAATACGAATCAGGACATCAACAGTTATAGTTTTCACAAAGAGCAGCAAAGGTCACCTGCTATTTTGAAAGCAGAATTCTCCTTGAATGATTTACTAAAAGGTGGCTTGGATAAACATGGAAAACCTATAAAGCTGAGTTGTAACTAAACAGAAAACACTGTCCAGGGACACATGAAGCTGGGATTTTATACTAAACAGACGTTCACCGTTGAACATATCCACTTGCTTTGATTATTTTAGACTGCTGCACACTAATATTAGCTTTAGAGAGACATTTTAGTGCTGGGACTGTGTATTTTGTTCTCCATCACTTTATTAAGAGCTTTAGGAAAGATCTGTCTATGTTTATCTGTGTTAGGAGGAGGAATGGTTACAGCTGGAATAAACCGTTTCAGTGTTTATGTTGGCACCTGGCCACAGGATCAAGAAACTGTAAATGGATGGAGGAAGGAAGGAAGGAAGGACGGAAGGAAGGAAGGAAGGAAGGAAGGAAGGAAGGAAGGAGGGAGGGAGGGAGGGAGGGAGGGAGGGAGGGAGGGAGGGAGGAAAGTACGAAGGGAGGGAGAGATGAAGGAAGGAAGGAAGGAAGGAAGGAAGGAAGGAGGAGGAGGAGTCATATTTAGAAACAGACATTGTGGTTGAGGTCTTCACGTCACCATAACATTCACATGGAGGTTCCTTCCTGCCTAATGTTGCCTTTTCTCTAAGCTGTTTCCTGTAGTGATTGAATTTAGCTCCTCCTCCACCTCCTCGCTGCCACCGTCTGCTCCATCCTCTCCCATCTCTGCTCTGCTGTTTCATCTATTTCCCTTGGCTGCACTAAATAAAATTTGATCCCACTTGGCTGGTTTATATCGTTGAGAAGAAAACTGATCAATTCTGGCTTGAGGGAAAACAGGAAGTCGCTGCCAGAGTAAAGCACTGAATTTTTTTTTTTTATCATAGGATTTGATCTACTGCCTCTTCTTCTTTCCCTCTCTCATAACTCAGGTGCCCACTCCTGAGATTCGTGCTCACAGCCTCTACTTTGATCTGTCCGCCTATGGGGTGGAGGCGCTGCGAGAACACAGAACCCCTCCCACCAAACCCGGCTTCCACCTGAAGATCTACGGCACCTTCAGAAACCGCTACATGGCCCTGATCTGCCCCGCGTCTGACACCAAGATGGTTCGCTTCCTGAGGCACACCGCCAACGCCGCTGTGAGACTGATTCCATGTTAATGCTAGGAATAGACTGATTAAACCATCACAAGACATTGGGAAAACATGAGGAAAAGCTAGACCTGTGCGTGCGTGTGTGTGTGCGTGCGTGCGTGCGCGTGTGTGCGTGCGTGTGTGCGTGCGCGTGTGTGCGTGCGTGCGTGTGTGCGTGCGCGTGTGTGCGTGCGTGCGTGTGTGTGTGTGCGTGTGTGTGTGCGTGTGTGTGTGCGTGTGTGCGTGTGTGTGTGCGTGCGTGCGTGCGTGCGTGCGTGTGTGTGTGTGCGTGTGTGTGTGCGTGTGTGTGTGCGTGTGTGTGTGCGTGTGTGTGTGCGTGTGTGCGTGTGTGCGTGTGTGTGTGCGTGCGTGCGTGCGTGCGCGTGTGTGCGTGCGTGTGTGTGTGCGTGCGTGCGTGCGCGTGTGTGCGTGCGTGTGTGCGTGCGCGTGTGTGCGTGTGTGTGTGCGTGTGTGTGTGCGTGCGTGCGTGTGTGTGTGCGTGTGTGCGTGTGTGTGTGCGTGTGTGCGTGTGTGTGTGCGTGCGTGTGTGTGTGTGTGCGCATAGAGGCCATCTGCTCCCCGCTGTCTCTCTTTTCTTTAAGCTCCAGCTGCTGATCAGCTTATTTACGGCCTGTATCCAGTGTGTAGTGCAGCGCCCGTCCATCCTTGCGCTCGTTGCTATGTGGGTGGCCCTGAAACGCAGCGTTACTTGGTAACAGATGACTGTGCAAAGTGTGGGTCGAAGAAGAGCCGAGCCGGGCAGAGGGAGGCTCGTCACTCAACCTGCAATGACTGCAGACGTCACTTCATGGGGAGGAAAAGGAAAAACAGCAGCTTAACACAGAGAAGCTGGGGAAATCTTTGCTTATAAAACATTGTAATAAATGGTTTAAAGCAGACACAGTTTAACACACTCTCATTGTAATCGTATTGATTTTATTTAGTATTTATGCACTGTCTTACTATTTCAAATCCTCTGCAGTCGATAACAAAGTTATTCATTCTTTCTTCTTTTTCATTAAGAATATTAGTGCAACAACACATTCTGCGGTCATTTGCGTCGCTTTAACTGTCCCAGTATGATGAGAGTATGACACACGCCGTAGTTAGGATTCCACTACAGTATAAAAGTAATGACGCACAAACAGGACAGTTTTAGAGGCACCTGTGATGGAGAAATGCTACAGCTCTGTCTTTTTTCCTGTGCAGGTCATGAAGAACATTTTCCACCAGTCGTTCAACGCCTATAAGACGGACATAGAGCCCCGCCTCAGCGACGTGACGCTCCACCACATGCAGTGCAGCCGGCGCCTCTTCGAGATCCAGCTGTCGCACCGACGCATCAGCGCCGCTTACATCGAGGGGGACAACGTGGCCGTCACCGTGGAGGGGGAGGCGGCGCGTGTCCTCAACTTCGACACGGGTGAGCATGCGTCGTCATGGGCGTGCGACTCATTGGTGCACTTTGTGGCCTTTCATCTGGTTCGTCTTCGTGTACTGTCCCATGCATGTCATGCATGTCATCCAGGCTGTGGGGTAAATCTAGGAATGCGAGGCCTGGAGTCAATGGGGACCTTTATTTACCGGACAGCGACCGCCGTGGACCGGAACGACGTCCTGGAGGCGCTGTCGGCTAAGATGCAGCACTCCAGACAGGTGGCCGAGACCTTCAGGCAGACGGGCCTTACAGAATCCATATACGAATGAAACCCACGGTTGAGCAGGTGAATGCATAGTGCCACCTAGTGGAGGAAGCTGGGAAATCTGTTTACAATGAATGTTTACTATGAATCACGAATCTTTTGCTGATTGTGATTAGATCTACTCTCAGTGGACTGAGAATAACAATGTCCACATTTAGTCTGGTACATTTTTAACAATGTTTAGATTACAGACATTGACAATATCAGAAACAACAGCAGTAAGAAATACCTGATATATAATTCCAGTCAGTATAATTGTATAATTAGGATATTATTGCACTGTACATTGGAGACGTGAGAGACCAGGGAAACAAAATCTAATCTATTCTGCCTGAGAAGTAGTAGGAATGGAAGAAACCTCAATGACCTTTACAGTTTTTATGACTTTTACTTTATCATTGTATTATTAAAAATTTTTAATTAAACTACTAACTAGAGTTTATTATAGTCTTTGGTCAAAATTATTATCTACAGCTGAGGATCTATAAACATGTTTTGTAAATTAAGGGAATTAATATAATTAAGGGAAGCACATGCGCAGAATACAGTAAGATGAAGCAGAATTTAACTGCTCCAGCGTTTTCATATCAAGCCTTTCGGGTTTGTGTTCATGACTGGTGATAGTCATCGCAGAGAGGTCTATTTTTTGTGTTGGCTCATAAATAAATATTTTTGTTCATTTTGAAATTGGCTTTTGCATTTGTAATATAAGTTACTTACTCACACTTTCTATTTTACTTCTCAGTATTTTTGTATAGGCATCATAATGGTCTCACTGTAGATAGAAAAGAGTAAGTTGCTCCTGCCAACAAAATGCACTGGAGTAATAAGGCTCCTCCTCCATACGTGTAGTCACTGGCAATATGCAGTTTAACCGTGTACATGCACAACAGTTTCAGATGCTAGTCAAACAACAGGTTCGACTCCTTATGCAGAGGTAGTAGTAGTATAAGTTCATTTCCAAAACCTTTATGTGGAAGAGCTGGGAAGACGCAGTGTCGACTGGGCCGACTGAGAAAATGGAGGTGATTTTAGGTTGTAAAACATCGACCGAAGGAAGGAAGGAAGGAAGGAAGGAAGGAAGGAAGGACACTCACTTAAACTAATGCAGCCTAGAGTTCAAGGGCTCCTTTATTTATCTCATTAGCTATTTTTGCAGCGACTTCTGCGACGCACTAAACGGTGATAAGTCTTGAGCTGTAGTCAATAAAGGTGAGACACAGTGACCGGCTGAGATCTATTAAACTGCTCTACGCCAACCTGTTCCACTCTCCGTCCTAACATACGACGATGGCTCTCTTCCCCAAAGCCATTTGCTCCGTCTAATTAAAAACATCTATTCGCCAGCGGTGCCCTTCAAGGTCAATAGTCTGGACCTCTGAACTGGCCCCTGCTGTAGCACAGGACCTTTCATTAGATTAAATACAATAATGAGAAAATCTTTTATCTTTGCATATAATTAAAGCCTGGATAAAGGACAACTTAATCGATGATTTGGAATGACAAGTTCGTAAATGAATTAGTCCTGCCAATGAGGGTTTGGCTGCAATCAATGACAAATGTTAAGTAGAGGATTGTGGCAACTCCAAACATTCTAATGCTGCGAGCAAACATTTAGCTGGATTAGCACTGGTGGCCGTGAAAGTGTGCAGACACAAACCAAGAACAGCTTGACTTCTCCTTTATGCTGCATCCAAACACATGCAGTGCATCCGATATCTAAACACGGTCTGTGTGACTTCCATGATCCCATAAAGCTGCTGTCCAGCGTCAGTAACGTCATCCGGCCACATGAGGGCAGTGTTGTCTTATAAACGACAGCACTGGAGGAGATTTTGGTTACAGGCAGGGCAGATGGAGGCTGTGATTCTAGGATGTCCTGTAAAACATTTAATCATTGATTTATTTAGGATCATTTGTTTTGATAAAAACAATGGGGCTCTACAAAGTTTTAGGACAGAACAAATCTCCTCCTAAAACATTCATATTAATGTCTGGTAAACCATTGTAATAGTCCGTCACTAAATCGTCTCCGAAGCTTGTGTTCCTGACAGTCCAGCGATAAAACAAGAATGTGGTTTTCACAGTTCCCTTCTGGCCGCGCGCGTTTGTGTTTGAGCTGATGGGAACGGATGTGAGCACGAGCTCGTATTGACAAGCCTTCAGCTGCTGTCTGACGTACAGACAGGAAGTCACTGTCACATGACTGAGATATCGGCACCTTGTCCGATTGCACAGAGGGCCTCTTATGTTTGCTGCCAGCACAAATACAGGCCAAGTCATTCACACACACACACACACACACACACACACACACACACACACACACACACACACACACACACACACACACACACACACACAGGAAGAGAGAGACAGAACAAAGCTGGAAAAGGGAAATCTGGAGTTTGTTTCCCAAGAACAAGGATTCACTTAATGTCCTTTGGGTGAATCTTCTTCACGTCAGGGGGAGTAAAGTGCTGCCGCTGCCTTGCTCGCTGACTTGGCCATGGGTTGGGCATATCTCCTGTCTATTTGGTTCCTATCTGTTCCATCACACTAACGCCCAATTTCCCTAAACTGCCACAGCTAATAATTGGGCCTCTCTGTCAGTGAGGGAATCAGACCTACTGTTCTGACTAGAGCCCACATCCCCTCTCCCCTTCCTTCATCCTTCTCCCCTTCTCCATCACCCTGCTCCACTTATCCAGTGGAAATCAGCTCTCCATATAGAACATGGCCACCTCCTCCTCCAGCTCCTCTCCTTCCTCCCCCGAGTCAGTGTGTGTGTGTGTGTGTGTGTGTGTGTGTGTGTGTGTGTGTGTGTGTGTGTGTGTGTGTGCGTGCGTGCGTGCGTGCGTGCGTGTGTGTGTGTTTATGTTCAGGATGTACGCTGTGTGACAGTGGTAGCCTCGGGGCCAGGTTGCTGTTGACAGGGACGAGGGTCTCTGATTTGAGGAGAGCCGTCACCCCAGCGACTACAGCTGCCTCCCCGAGTGACACCTCCCTGTTAGTGGGAGACGTGGACACGTGTGTCACGGCGTGCGCGTGAGGCGCGCGCGCGTGTGTTAGCAGTCGGGATGGTGGGGCTGATGGACTGCCTGCCTGCCTACAGTGCTCAGGACAAACAGGGAAAGTTTCCCTGATGAGCTGACAGGCCCTCATGTTGAACACCTACTGTGACTGAGGTCCGGCTGGTGCTTGGACAAAGTGCAGAGGGGGTGAAGGCAAGAAAGGCGAAAATGAAAACACAAGTCAAGCAGGTCAGGAGAATAAAGGAGGTGGAAAAGCGGGAACTAAACCCTGCACAGTCCTAACGCGTCACCCTTATGTGCAGCGAGCATGCGTGTGTGTGTGTGTGTGTGTGTGTATCCAGTCCAGGCTGTGTAGATCACCAATCCACCTTATCTAATTTCATTAATGTGATCCCCTGTCCATCCCCTGACGGCTTAATAGCCATTATTTGTGGGTCCCTTCAAATAAAGGCTCAGCAGTAAATTGCAGTCTGTGGAAATCGAGATATAAACGCCACCCTGCATTACTGTATAATATCTTTCCCTTTAATTAACTGAAAGCCAGGCTGACATTTATTGGATTGCAAGTTACTTGTTAATGGCAATAAATTGCGAAACAAAAAAAAAAGAATCATTGCTTATTTTACATCAATAATTTGTGGACCTTTTGCTAATGATTATTCATTACTTGCCTATGGGGACTGTCGTGTTTGGTATAAGCTAAAGTGAATGAAGAATGTAAAGACTTAGGTGGGCAGCGCGTGCTTAGTGTTACGGCTTTGGAGCTCTGCGACGGATGCGTCGCTGTGTTGCCGCTGCGTTGGAAATCATACTGAAATTATTTCATCTTATGATGGCAAAAAAAATGATGAATTTCAAATCTTAAACAAACTGATGGAACAGAAATCAGTTCATTGCATGCATGTTGCCCTACATTAGTCAAGTTCATCACTTAACAGACTGGGTGCAAACGTCAGAGCTCTCCTGAATTATTTTGACAATATACAATACAATATAAAACAATATATTGTACGTATATTAATAATATATAATTATTCCAACATCGAAGCAAAAAAACTGATCCCTTTTTAGGGGGTTGGTAGTTTTCCTGATTTTAGTGATTAGTGATTGTTTTTTTTATTCATTATCTTAATTATAGTATACAGGTATGCTCTGTTAAAGAAAAATAAGCATAAGGTAAGTATAATAATAATACCTTAGTACTAATAAAGTCAACTAAATCAGCAACAGGCATGCATGTATGTACAGTGTGATGCAGTGGTGACACTTGGTCCTGGAGGCCTCGGTACCTGCTGCTCACAGCCCGGTGCCGTGAACGGGCCCTGTTCCCGCTCCGCTGCCACTCTGCGTGTGCGTCGCTCAGCCGCCACCAGCTTGCTTTTGGGAGGAACATATTCCCTGTCGTAGTGGGCGCCCGTCACGGGGGGCGGGTGGCTCTCATCAGGCGCTGCCACTTCCCCGGTGCTGGCGTTGATCTGGCGTGGCGGGAACGGAGATCTGACAGGCCTGCCACAAAAATCAGACCCTTCGGATGCTGAGGGGGGGGGGGTCCTCCCCGCCCCCCCCCGGCCCACTCCCCGCTCACTGCTGCACACACAAACACGCACAGAGTCGAAAAGAGCAGCCGGTCAGAGGGCCGGCGCGCAGCTCGGGCCTGTCGGCGCCCATCGCGTCGACGGGGCCCCTTCATGCGGGGAGGGAGTGGGGGAGGGGAGGGGGAGGGGGAGCGGCACGTGAGGAGAGGCGAGGCGCGCCGTAAATGATGGGACATGAGTGGGAGAGCCAGCTCACGCTCGGCCCGGTGACCCCCCCCCCCCCTGCATGGACGGTAACCTCCCGCCCCTGGCTGTTCGCCCGGCTCCTCCTTCTCGCTGCCTGCTCCCTCGTCTCCGGGTTGTGGATATGACCGGAGACGGGCCTCTCCGCCGATGTTGCGCCGCGTCCCTGACGCTTGTCTCACATGCCTTTTACTCATCGCTTCTGATGCCTCCCATCAACCTGCAAATGAGCAACTGTGACAAGGAGAGGGAAAGACAGAGACAGACAGAAGGGGGAGGGGGGGGGGGGGGGGGGGACAAAGAAGGGGGCATCAGAAAGAGCTGTTTGTTTTGCAAGGCCGACAGAAAACTCCACGAAACGCTGAGTTGGGATCGCGTTGAGCAACATGGACTGTGACTTTTTAGGGGAGGAACAGTCTGCTTTGGTAAACTTGGAATGACTTTGGAATAACGTGGACCCTCCTCTTCATACGCCGGACTGACAGGAGGGAAATGCAGCACTGCAGCAGTTCACGACGGCGCCAACGAAGCATCCGAAATGACGGGACGATCGCAACATCAGAGTGCGCTCTCTGTTGCCGCTTCTCGTCATCTCCGTCTCGCTGGATCGGTTTTCAACAACGCAGTGCTTCCTGTCTCTGTGCGGCTTGTATAACAGTGAGCAGGAAAACGGCTCGGTGCAAACTGATACTTCATCAAGCACTCGAATACACACACACGGCAACTGCAATAAAAAGGGAAAGTGCTGAAAACAAAAAATACAGTCTCAATGTGTGTCTCACCATCATTATGTGCAGCTTTACAGTGTTTCACCTCAAACACTGCATGTCAGCGGTGTAATATAATACCTTTGGTATTTTAATTTTGCTAATTCCAGATTTCATAAAGCTTATTTTGTCAAAAAAAGTTTTTAAACCACAAGTTAACAAGGAATCAAAAATTCTTTTATTGACCTCTTATCAGAAATCTGTGAATATGGAGGTTATTCATTTTTTGCTAATGCTCGCGTGGTGTGAGCTTTTTCCCGAGCACCTGTGTTAGTACGGAATGATTAGCTGGAGGCTGCACCCTGTGAGTAATTCATCAGCCTAGAACAAGCTTAAATAAACTCACAACAGCTTTACGTGGAATCAACGGCTTGTGGCAGACAGAGCTTTAAAAGCGGCTTTCTTCACGCAGATCTGCAGTTAATCCAGCGTTATCTGCACTTCCTTTACATAATATTAGCTCAGGCTCCTCCAGCACAAAGGGAATAAATCTTATCAGCCATCTGGACCGTGCACTTACAAAATGATCAATTTCAATCAGAGGATATTAGAAGAGAGTTTGATGTATTTGACAAATAGATCATTGCCCTGCGCCACCTCTGACCCGCGTGTGACGCTTTGTCGGACGATAATCTCTTCAGAATTATTAGAGAATTCAATTAGCCAGATTAAACGACACGGCCCAAAAACACGCCGCTAACGTGGACCGGTTCCTTGGTGAACTGTCTGCTCTTTGCGTGTGTGATTGTATGAGTCACTAAAAACTGTGCACAAATGCCGCTGAAAAAGGACTTTAATGAGAGTGCAACAGTGGCAAGGAATTGCAGAGGCTCAATGCAACGCACGCACACACACACACACACACACACACACACACACACACACACACACACACACACACACACTAAATATTTCCTTTGGTTTCACTTGAAATAAAAGTTCACAGCACCTGGAGAGGTGAAGCCCTCGCTTGTCAGCCCCTCAGTGATCCTCACTGTTGTTGGAGCAGTGTCCTGTCTGCCAGGACCTTGTCATTATCCTGCATGTGTGTGTGTGTGTGTGTGTGTGTGTGTGTGTGCATGTGTCCCACTCCAGCCTCAGCCCACAACATCACAGAGCCGCTATAAGCTCGAGTCCCAGGGGCTGTGTTACTGTGTCACTGGACCAGCTCCTCTGTGCTTCCTGCACCACCACAGAGTCTGGGCACCGTGGTCACGGGCTTATAATCAAACCTTAGGGACCTTCTCCTCACACACACACAGAGTGATGAAACAATCTTTAGTGCACAGCACATGTGGGTGTTTGCCCCGTTCTTCATTAAGAAACCACTCGTATTTATTGCTTAGGAGAACATCATTCATCAAAGTGAGCACATGGCTGGATTCACAAATACACTGAGCCTACAGTAAGTGAATGTATCTGTTTTATACCCCGCAAATCAACCAGAGCTGCACATGTAACATTCTGGAAGGGCGTGCTGTGTGTTTATTTTAAATAATTCATGTTCCAAAAAGCGATTCATGTGAGGTTTTTTTTTTATAATTAATATTATTTCAATTTGTGTCCTGTCCAGGAGTTCAACAAGCAGCATGTATTAGGCTGAATGTCGTATTGTGATAGACAGTCAGCAGACGGTGAGCTTTATTTTTTATTTCTTTATTACATATAGATAATCTCAAATGTCTAGTGTTTAGACAAACCACCCGGCGATGCAGGACCACAGCGCATGGGTAAAAAAAAAGTCTTTGTTTATCTTAAAGTCACCCACTGGACCCACACAGTAGATTTCCTGCAAGATCTCCATTAACAATAGACTGAAACAGGTGCTAAACTTCCTGCTTCCCATTAATTATTGGGCTTTAATTTCACAGGCTTAGATGTGGCGTCCACAAACACACACACACACACACACACACACACACACACACACACACACACACACACACACACACACACACACACACACACACACACACACACACACACACACATGCACAGTTTGAGCCATAAACCCCTTTCTGCCAGCGGCTGATGCATGGCACCCTGTTGACACACACTAACAGTGATATATACCAGTGGATGAATCTCTAATTAAGCTTTGGCAGGGACTCTGCAGTTACTTAGTGCCACACTTCATTATCTGCACATACTCCTGCTCCACTGCTACAGGCCTATCGCTGATTTAAGGTAACAGAAAATCTTCTCACCCCACTGCATCTGTTTCCAGTCTGACAACATTTTTCTGTCTGTGGTTTAAATAACATTTATTTTCAGCGAGGAAAAAAAAAGTGTATTAATAAATGTATGCAACTATTTAAACTGTATATTGCATGTTTTCAAAAAGCACTAACTTGCACACTAGAGCTTTTAAAAATGGTCAGACTGTCTCTTTTTTTTTTTGAGGAAACACACACACCAGCCAATTTGCAGCATCTGAAAAAAACATGTCTGACACAATAGACAGCATTATGAAACAGCTTTAGCTCCTGGGCTCCACAGCCAATCAGCGGGCAGCGCTACCTCCGATCACTACATGTACTGTGACAGGGAGAGGTCAAGAGTCCTGACCTGTGATGATGGCTGAGGTGACAGATGTCATGTCAAGTTTATAATGGCTTTGTTTTAATGACAGAGTGAGTCACTGCTCGTGTACACACAGGGTCACTGTTCAACACATACTGGATCACTGTCACAAAATTTCCGTGTTTCTCTGACGCAATATAGTGTAACAGCTTCTGATCTGTCTGTCAGTCAACATAACAATGTGCTGTCCCTGCCGCACGAGGCGGTGAAAAACACAAACACAGGGAAAAATATAAAGTGTGTAACTACTGCCCAGTGTGATCATTAATGGGGAATGATAACACCTCTCTGTTAACGGTGATCTCTTGTTACGCAGCATTTTCCCGACGCCGTGCATTCACTGGCTGATGCAACCATTCGCTGATTAGCTGTGTCAAAGTTCTGCAACCTTCCTTCCTCACGCTCACTTTCACCACTTTCTACACAGCACAGCCCGTCCCGGTCTAACTTTCATTCTCTCTTCGCGCTGATTGTGTCTATTGTGCTCTCTCGCTTCGGGCCCGTTTCTGTCTCAAGCGCGGCCTTTTTTTACATCATTGTTTGACCAGTGCCGAGGCCTCCGTGTGTCTACAGCATAAAACAAAGCAAACAATGAATCACAGGGGTGTGAAATTCCTTAAGAAGTGTTAAATGCTGAGTCGTGTTAAATTACAACCAAAGAAAGAGACTCTCCAAAGAATTAGCACTTAATTAGGTCTTAATTAGCATAATTATGCATGCTAACAGTGTCTCGACAGAATAGCAGTTGTCAGGAGGGTTGAACCATCTGTAACAGCAGAGGATTAATACATCATCTTTTATATCCAACAACGCTTTACCTCTTCTATCGGAAAGTGCTTTTCATTAATCAATTTCACTTTTATTGGAGGGGAAATTTGGCATTTTTCATTAAGTGCCATTACACCACTCCCTTTGCTGCTATAACACTTCTAATTAGGCCTCGAGTGTGCGCTCAAACACAAACACTCGAAAAGACAGACATAGAGGCGTGTTTGCGCGCAGCGATAAAAACACACACGTGTGCAGTCACATCGATTGGCAGCTCCGTGGTGTGTGGACCGCGCTGAACACGGGTGACGTGTGTGGACCAGGGGAAGGGGAGGTGGGGGAGAGAGAGAGTAGGATGAAGAGAGAGATAGAAGGAGCGAAAGAGAGAGAGTAGGAGAAGATAGAGCGACAGGGTATAGAGCTCAGCGAGACTCTGATCTCTCTCGGGGTGACTCTCTCTCTCTCCTCTCCTCTTATGTCTCTCTCTCTCCTCTTTTTTTCTCTCTCTCCTCTCCCTCCTCTCTTCTCTTCTTTCTCCTCTCTTTCTCTCTCTTTCTCTCTTCTATCCTCTCTCTCCCTCTCTCCCTCTTCCCTCTCTCTCTCTCTCTCTCTCTCCCTCTTTCTGCCCTCTCTCTCTCTCTCTCTCTCTTCTCTCTCCTCATGCTCTCTCTCTTCTCCCTCTCTTTCTCTTCTCTTCCTCTTCTATCCTCCTTCTCCCTCTCTCTCTCTTCCTCTCTTACTCTTTCATCTTCTCTCTCCTCCTCTCTCTCTCTCTCTCATTTCTGTATCTATCGCATATAGGTCGATAGACGATATATCGATGCTGCAGGTGGAACTTTACCTGTATCACCTCCAGACGCTGGAGAGGAAAAATAGGAGTCTGTTGGAGGAGAAGCACAGGTGAGGTTTACATGAAGAAGGATTTAGAGTGAAACTGTACTGAGCACACTGTCATTTTTGGATTCCACAGTTGTCACTGTAAAAAAAATACAATACTTTCAAGAAACACGTAACTTGTTTTACCAGCGCACAGCAGATAGAGCAAAGATGCACTATTTTAGCATGAACTCTTCTTCAGAGTGCAACACTGCAGAATGTAGAAGAGTGTTCTGTTTTAAGTTACTGCTTGACCTTAGAATTAATAGTTGGAGAAAACAATCCCAGAAAATAAAAATAAATGTTTATGCTTAGTTCAATATCAAACTTTGTGACAAAGACATGGCAGCACTTTCTCTCTGCGTTTCCAGCTCTTTCCTCTTTCATATGTTACATCTGAGGAATCGATGCCTTGATGGGAACAAACCTGGCACATCTCACCTTCCTCTTCAGAAAAGGGGGACGCAATCACTCCCAGTGCTGCCGTTTCCATCTACCAGATCTCCAATACACATGCTCACGTGCACCGGTGTGGGCAGGGCACACACACACACACACACACACACACACACACACACACACACACACACACACACACACACACACACACACACACACACCATAGCCGCAATCTATAAGAGCCCTGAGCCTAAGGCGACCTTGAGACACTCCCCTCACGCTGGCCTTGCCAGCAGCATTAGTGTGTGTGTGTGTGTGTGTGTGTGTGTGTGTGTGTGTGTGTGCATTCACTGTGTCTAATCCATGTGCGCTCATTTCACCTGAGCTCGTCCGAAGTCCCCCGCACTCATTGATATAAAACTCATCTAGCTAATGTACATGCTAATTCTTTTCATATGGTATTTAAAGTGGGAGTTGAGCACTTGTACAAGGTCTCCCGCTCTCCATTTCTTCCTCGTCTCTTCCCTCTTCGCATTCCTCTCCCAGGCCCACAGGGACATTAGCATTATCGATGAGCTCACCCCGTCACCTCAGACACAGGCTCTTAAAAGAGAATAATTTCATGCAAATGAGATATTGATGAGCTAATGATTAATTGGCTGCCCGACTGTGTTAATATGCAATAGCTGTCGTGTAATATGCATTTCTAATGACTCTGTCTCTGTGTGTTCAAACAAATGGGCGACTTTGATCATTGGGGTACTCAGAGGCTTTCCAGCATGTTAGCTCGGGGATAAAGCTTTGCCTGAGGGGTTTGTGCAAACTACCATGGGAGTGTAACCACAGAGAAAGGAGAACTTACCCTTTCGCTCTGTGTGTGTGTGTGTGTGTGTGTGTGTGTGTGTGTGTGTGTGTGTGTGTGTGTGTGTGTGTGTTTGCGCGCGTGCGTGTGAGTGTGTGTGTGTGTTTGTTTGTTACAAAGAGAAAAATCTAAGAGCATTTCTACGTGAATTATATGATTTTGTTGCTCAGTGTGGATCTACATTCAACCCAAAGTTCAAAAGGCCTTGACCTTTGAGTTATTTCTGGACTGCAGATATTCCACTTTCATCAATTCACCGTATGAACACATCATTGCCAGAAATGCAGGGAAACACCTGCATTTGACTAATTCACATTGTTCTTTTTTTGTTCTATCCAACATTTACTAGTCAACTAAAATCTCCGTCTGCAGGAATAGTGCAGTACCTGCAAGGACTAGGAAGAATCCAGCAGAATAATCTACCCTCGCCACCGATGGGGAGCTCTGAACTCACCAACGCATTCTGTGGTCCCATCTTTGAACCAATCACATGAGTTATTTGAGCCGGAAATAACCTTAACCCGAGTTAACTACCAATCAATAAACATTCACCAGACCCATCTTCAGACACAAAGACTGCTCGATTCCAATACCTCATATAAATTCACACCTTTCACCATAGATCACCTGCACACTGCACACATTTAGGGACAAAAAGCGTAGTTTGATGGCTGTAACAGCTCCCATTGAGCTAATATCTTGTGATTTGACACACATAACATGATGGCTGGCACCAGGCTAATCCTAACCTGGGTCATTCCTACCATGATGGTCCTCTTCCGCCAAATGCTCTGATAACAGCAGGTCTGGTTTAACAAAATGGAGATCATGTGTGAGGTGGAGATTTTTAGCCTTCCCATAGGAGGTGACATAGTTGCTGGGCAAGATGACGCCAGGTCAATTTGGTGTGTGTGTGTGTGTGTGTGTGTGTGTGTGTGTGTGTGTGTGTGTGTGTGTGTGTGTGTGTGTGTGTGTGTGTGTGTGTGTGTGTGTGTGTGTGTGTGCGTCTGCACTGGCTATGGGTGCACCTAATCAGACTGACTGCAGCAGCCCTTGGGGACTTTCATGGATCTTCCCATGTGCCATTCAGTCTGTCCTTGTGTCTGTGGCACCGGTGGTAATACATGCAACCGGGATTTTGGTGTGTGGCTTGAAGACAGATGGATGAACAGACAGGAGCGGACAGGGCGGGCAAAGCTGTGGCCAGACATGTCAGCAGAGATCGGCCCGCTGACACCTGCGAGCGTGTGCGCGCACGCGTGCATGTAGACATGGCAGGCGATGGCTGCCACTCAGACGCCTAATCTGCCATCAGGTGAGTGACAGGGAAATGTACTGTTGCCCTGACCTGCTCATTTAGCGCCCGATGAGACTTCCCACACTGTCTGCTGCAAACTGGTTGTAAATGGCTCCAGTTCAGGGCATTGTGTTCAAACTTTAGCCAGTTGAGCTTCACTCATTTTGTTTATATGCTTTTGTTGTGATGTTTATTTCTACTAATTATTTTAATGCAATAAATTTCTTTACCAACAATAGGTTCATATTTTGTCAAATTATACGTAGTATCAGCTTTTACTACAGCAGCAGCTATGTGTGCGGGGTCTATACTGTATTAATAGTCAATGGTCTGTCTGTCTGTCGCTGAGCTGTGCATGATCAGCAGTGAAGGACTGGAGCAGTGCTGGACAGATAAGAGCAACAGTGAGTTTCCCAGCAGTGATAAATCCCCCAGTCAGACACCACTGCTGTTTCCCCTCTTTCATATATGGGTTGTTTTATTGAATTTAGCCCCTGATAAATAAATGGAGTGCCACACACCCGTTTAAGCTGCCCTGAGGAGGATGCTTGGCAGGAGTTTACACAGTCGGTCTTCTCTCTCGCGCCCTCTCTCTTGTGATAATGATTATGTTGGAGATCAGAGACAGACAGTGATATATTGAGAAAGGCAAACAGAAAAAAGTACAGATACGATCACATACACAGATCCTGGGTGTGAAGTAAGTCAAAAAGCATTACAGCACAAACCCTATGTAAGATACTATACATAAAGTATGTGGAATATGCGTATGTATGTAAATAGATTGATGGATGGAAATTTAAATCTGAACAAACTAAATATCTACTGACTGTTCATGTAGGAATGTGTTTAGGGGTTAATTGTAGTGAACTTGATTAGTCCTGGCCATGCTGGAGCCTCTCCCACCTGTCCTTTGGATGGGACACACCCTGGACAGGTCATCACACCCTCACAGGGCCACAGAGACAGACGCTCACCCCTATGAGAGGAGAAGAATCTAAAATCAGCCCAGCTGCACGTCTTCAGGGTAAACTGGAGGAGCACCTTTTGAAGCAGACAATGCCTTCGGGGGTGCCGTGTAGTCCAGTCAGACTAACTGTTACGCCAGTGAATGTGCTGGTCAGCTCTGATTAGGCTAAAGATCCATTAGGTTAGTATGCAAATGTATGTATATGAGGCCTATTGATTAGGGTTGGAGGCCGCCTTTAAGGCCTGCGGAGCCTCATGAGGAATGAAGGGATGGCGTGACCCGTCTGGGTCTAACTCAATACAGTGTCACATTACAGCACAGCTCAATCCCTTACAATCCTGAGTGAATGTCGCCTTTTGTTGGGCCAGAGAGCGTCACGGGATGAATGTGACCCCTGCAAACCCACAGAGCGTTATTGTTTTACTTGGACTCACGTGAGCGAATCCTCCAGAGGTAACCCTTCACCTGGGCTCACCATTTATTCAGTACTGTGCAGCAAAGAAGCCCACAAAGTCTTCAGAACAGAAACTGTCGCTTCCATCTGTCACGTTAATGTGTAATCGTATAAAATATGGCTTCTACCCATTCCCCCATTTAATAACCCAATACTGTTACCAAGACAAATAAGCACGAACCCGTATCTGGGACAGTAACAGAGAGTTAGCGACGGGGGAAACGCGACGAGGAGGCGTTCAGTCGACATCGGGACCAGCTGTGGGTGGGGGGTTCTGTGCTGTAACGGGACGTGACAGCTCCCACACCCCTCAGTGCAGCGTGTGTCTATGGGCTCATTCAGAGTGACAGTGTAGATTAGGGGTGTAATCCTCGCAGAGCTACAGGGGATCTATGGGCACCCATGGACACACACACAGACACAGACACACACACACGCACACACACACACACACACACACACACACACACACACACACACACACACACACGCACACACACACACGCACGCACGCACACACACACACGCGCACACGCACACACACACACACACACACACACACACACACACACATATACACACACACACAAATTAATTGAAATGTTAATAGAGGAGAAGACTTCGTTCTTAATTGCTTGGCGCTGGATTAAGAGATCGTTTATGAAGAGGAATGAAATCAGGATCCAGAGCGGTCCCGCGTGTTCAAAGGTTCCAGGCGTGATGGGAAGGTCGCGGGTGAGCCCCGATCGCGACAACCAGCAGGCACCCTCCGTGTTTGCTTGCAGGTCGTGTTAGCAAAACCGAATGAGATAATTAGTTAACAATATGTACTCAAAGAAAGTTCACTGTATTTGTCTTCTTTCCCCCAAAATGAAATATCTGAGGTGGCAGAAAAATAAAAGCAGTGTTTTGAGTTTTCCCGGATGTGTCGAGGAAAAACACTTAGAGGGAGGCTTTGATCTTAGTTTTAATTAGCTCCTATTCCCCTCTAGTATTCCTCTTTTCTGTATTTGCAAGAAAGCGTATGAACAATGCTCACAACGAAGCCTCTTCTGCAGATATCAGCATTTTACTTAACTTTCCCCTCTTAACTTGTTTTTTTTCTCCCTCTTTACTTCTCAAACTGCAGCCGCTTCCCCCAAAAGTGTCGCCGCGTGCAGGAAGAGGGAAGCGGGTCGCGGCCGCCGCCTCCTCCAGCATCCGTCCATCGCTAAAGATGCAGGCGACACACGAGGACATGATGAATTCATCATGTGGATGTTTTTGAATCAATATTAATTTCGGACCTTTCCGTGACGGCAAATCAATGGCAGTGAGGCTCCGTCGCATGTGGAGCACCTTGTCGCCGGCAGCGAGCGCAGACGCGGCGAGGGGCGAGGGAGCGTCAGCGGGACGGCCCCGCTCACTCATTATCTCCCCTCAATTAGACCGGGCCTCCGCCGTGCGGAACACCAGCGCCTCTGTGCGCCTTCGCCCCGCTGGGCCTCGCTCACAGGCGGCCGACGAAGAGCGCGGCTCGCTCGCTGATCACCCACCGGAGGAGTAATTGGACGGGCCGACTCCCTCTCCCTCCGTCTGTCGCTCTGCGTTTGTGTGTTTGTGCAGCAGGCTCCATTTGACAAGTAATCGGTGGACGGAGCCAAAGAATGATGTGACGGACACCTGTTGGAAAGTTAAGCCTGATTGCACAACTTTAAACTGTTTTTCCATTGTTAATTGTTGTTGAATGTGGAGACAGAATCTAATTATTTGATCTCAGAAAATACTAGTTCATTCTAATAAAATTTGAATTCAAGCCTCTCGCACACGTGAACTAGTCTCCTTAATTATAAGTTAATGCTGTACAGTTACTATTAACGACCCCCGTCTACCTGTGCACACCGGCCTTGTGTGATTTGAGGCTGTAAAGAATCCCAGCAGCCCCGTGGTTCCGTTGTTAGCCCGAGTGAGAGAGCGAGTGTGTGTCACAGCAGAGAGGCTCCAATCCAACATTTATGAAGCCCGCGTGTCGGTGTCTGAGTCTCTGGCCTCTTGTAGTCCCGAAACACATGTTAGAGTGTAACACAGAGAGGGTCACACACACTCTGCCGAGCGCGGTGTGTGTGTGTGTGTGTGTGTGTGTGTGTGTGTGTGTGTGTGTGTGTGTGTGTGTGTGTGTGTGTGTGTGTGTGTGTGTGTGTGTGTGTGTGTGTGTGTGTGCAGAAAGACAACTAAATGGGTGGAGGTCAATTTGTGGGATGGATAGTTTTACAGTTTTCTCCCAAAAAACAAACAAACCCAAAACAACTAGAGACAGAGATGGTGAGAGCGAGAGAAGCAGTGTGTGATAAGCAAAGTGAGGAGGAGCTGCAGAAGTTTTGTCTCCCCTTCAATATCCAAGTTCCTGGTCCCTCGGTGCGCCTTTCCACCCCCCAGAGGGTCTGTTGTTTAGGGTTGCAGAACCACCTAGGCCTTGATGAATTTCTCCCCGTCAACAAATTAAGAGTAGCTATTGTTGCTGTGACAACAAGGCATCCCGGTCGCCGTGGGGAGTACCATGGAGACCAGTGACAGAACTCTAGAATTCTCCTAATCATCCCCAGCTGTCAGGAAGCACCTGGCCTGACACCTCTGCTTAAAACCTGTCTCCCAGGCATAAGATAATTACAAGTGCCAGCAGAGAAAGAGAGAGGAGGCAGCGAGAAGGAGAGCTAGTGGGAGAGCAGAGGAAGAGAGGAGTCTTTCTTATAAGTGGCTGTGTGAGGAACGGGCTGCAGGAGCTTTTTCAGACAAGTTGCCATTGAAGCAGAGGAAGTGTTCAAAGGCAGAAGTGCAGTGGAGAGCGGGGAGGTGTCTGGGGTGTCTCCCCTATTCTATACAGAGAAGGCCTGGGAGGGGGTCCCTAGATAGCGCTGTGGGGGACAGGTGAGGGACGGAGCTGTCACTGGGCCCACATTCACACGCTGTTAAAAGACACAGCCTGTTTGACTGGTCGGGTACAAATGCTCCACGGATTGCACCACATTCTGGGGAGTATCGTTTTTTTTTTTTTTTTTTTCCTTTATTACAGAAAAGTTGCACTAAAGTTAGGGAGCTCTGGTTTTCCATGAGTATAGTTTGGAGGGTAAATAGAGGAATGGCTTTGGGGGGAGACAGAGGCAGAACGCCTCCCCCGTTTCCGATGGTGTGGCACCAGTCCGTCTCCGGGAGCGGCTTGATTGCTGTGTGAGAAAAAAAAAAAAGTCCCCGCCAAATCAAATGGCGGAATCGCGCGCGCACACCCACACACTCGCCCGTGTTTCATTTCAACCTCTCATTTCCCGAGCAGTGGGGCCTTCCTTCAGCGTAGCTCTCCTGTCATCCCAGCCACAGGGGGCTAAATTATTCAAATACTCTAATTCCTCCCTTCTTCCTCCCACCCGTCCTCTCTCTCTCTCTCTCTCTCTCTCTCTCTCTCTCTCCAACACTCTGCCACTCATAATTTGTCTTTTCATTGTTGCCAATTTAGAGGCAATCCCTCCCATTAATGATGCCAACTGTTCTAAATGGTGTCGGAGCTGAGAGAGCGGAGGGGGAGGATGGGGGGAGGAGGAGGAGGGGGGGGGGGTGTCAGCGAGAATGAAGCGCCGCACGTGCGGCAAAGACAATGCTCGAGATTTTACAAGCTGCTGTGCAGATATAAACAGATGATATAGTGACTTCCACCCGTCTCTCTCTGCCGCCGTCCCGCACGCTTTGATTGTTAAACAGGCTTTGTTTTATTAACTGTTTAAATGTACATATGTGGCTTTATTTGCCTGTCACTAGTAAGCATATTTTGGGAGATTATGAAATATACCTGCATCTGTTTCCTGTGCAGACTCCACTCGGAAGCATAAAACCGTGGAATTTATTTTCACTACGAATCAATTACATCATATACTTTTATGGTTGTGCTTTTGTATTGGCAAGTGGCGAGCGATCTAAAAACCACTTTCTTTTTGTATTGACTGAACAAAAAGTACAATAAAACTGAACACATCAGTGAGGACAGTGATGATGCAGCAAAATGGCACTTAGAATATAGTTATTTTCCTTTTATGCGTCCTCCAGAGAGTGGCTTCACCTACGCGCGCACATGGAAAATCACATTTAAATCATGAATATTTGACGACATAATTTATTCACAAGCATCAATCCGTGTCATGAGCAGGAAAAACAATGTCAATATTTCATCTCAGGAATTTAGCACAGACACAGACTCCACCTTGTATTGAAGCTGAATCTGCATGTTTGCATTGTGGATATTTCTTTCAAACAGTTGACAAACACAAAGTGAGCAGCATCGTCTTGTCCTTGTGGAAACAGAAACTTTCACTTTAATCACTCTATTACTGATGCAAGGCTTCAGGTTCAAATTGAAATGTTTTCATTACCTGCTCCTGACAAATGGAATCTTTCCTTAATTTTAAAACACGCTATTCCTTATCACAGCCACGGGTGAACAGGTAGAGCATGTGCAAAGACAAACGGGGAAGGATGGAGCACACAATAAATATTGATTGGGATGAGAAAGTGGGGCGAGAGACAGTGGGAGCGGGTGAGAGAGGCTCGCTTAAGCTGTGTGATGGAACCGCGCCGCTATCTTAAATGAGGAATCCCATATGAAGGTCTGGATTAACCAAATTTAATCCTTCATCAAACAGACAATAACAGCGCAGCCTAATCCCCCTCCGCCCCCCAATTCTCAGATTAGCAGCGCTCCTGCTCTCGTCTTGGCAGCGCAGCAGGGGCCGGTGCCGGCCCGATGAGCTCTCCTCCACAATGACCTCTGGATGACAACGGGCTTACAAGCAGCGAGTCGGAGCCTCATCACAGCTCGCTACCAGTCAACAAAGTTGGATCAACAGCCGCATTAGCATTAGCAGGACACGGGTCTGGTGTCTCTGAAATAGGTTGAGTAAAACTAACACCACACAACAGGAAGGGGGTTAAATGAAGACGTTTTTTTCACCACACCTTGATCAGAAGACCTTGATTGTACTACAAAACCCGTAATTAGTGGCCGAGATAGGAGACTGTAATTACTGCTAAGAGTGAGCACCCCAGAGTAAACAAATATGTTCATCAAGCAAATAAAGGATTACAGCGCGTGTGCTCCCTTCACTCCTCGAACCGTCTGATTCTTCGGGGAAACGCAGAGCGCCACGGAAGACGAGAGGGCGAGCGAGACAGAGAGAGGGAGAAAACAAGAACAGGGGGAACCGCGTCGGGCCAGAAGCGCTGACTGCGGCTCTTCTGCGCCGGCTGGATGAGTCGCTTCCGTAGATAAAACATAAATAGTCAAACTCTCAGCGGGAATACAAGGAGAATATTTATTCTTGGTTTTTCCTCACTTTCGCTTTGGAATTTGTGAAACAATACACCAGAACAATTTATTCCCAAACTCAAAAATTTTCTAATATATTACAATATTTTTCACATCAGGTACAGTGACAGTAGCTTCATGATGGCACTTATCCATAGAAGCAGGACTCACATCAAAGTGCTGTTAATGAGTTTGTTTTCTGCTGATTGCTTGAACACACCACAGGTTTGGGCATGCAGCTGAAATTTTGATTTAAACCTTGCTTGACTTTCTCCAGCAACGCAAACGCTGAGTTTCCGTTTCTCTCCTAATTAAGCTAATTGTGATTGAAGACTGGCCTGGTTTAGAATATCCTTAAGGCAGAAAAGTTGTGTTTCTGCTGATGGTGAAGCTGGTGGAGGTCCTGCAACCTGAGGCCCCGCGGGCGCCAGGAGGCAGCGTGTGACGCCCGCCGACCTGCGGAGGCCGCGCACGTTTGGCTAAAGACGCGCAGAGCGAGCACCTGAGCGCTGGATGCGAAGATGGGACGTGACAGAGTGCCTGAAAGCTGTTTTAGGGACCACGAGCGTGAAGCACAGACGTGCGATACGAGGGTCGACCTGCAAATACGGTAAACAAGCAAAATCAGCTTCTCCTTCACGTCACTTCCAGTCTCCCTCATCTGTGAACACGTCTTTGTTCAGATCAAACAATAGTTTTACTGAACTAATCAGACAGTAAATATTTAACCCGAAACTATTTATTTGCAGCTGATTTCAAATAATGTTTAAATTGTTGCTGAACATTTAGAACAAAAATCATCAGAAATGATAATCAGAAATATCAGCTCATTATTAGTTTGGGCCAGTTGTCGTAGGTGTAGAAAAAACCCTGTGGGGCTGTTATGCAGTGCAAGAGCTTAGGTCCAGCTTTGTGTGTGTGTGTGTGTGTGTGTGTGTGTGTGTGTGTGTGTGTGTGTGTGTGTGTGTGGGCAGCTCTTTTATTTGTGGAGACATAAATCTGTTTACACACATAAATAGCGAGAAACAGGTCCCAGTAACCTAAATTATTAAATCTAAAGGAGTGAACATGTTTAAGGGTTACCTCAGGAGTGGGTCTGGCTGAGCGCTAGCCAAGCAGTGACTATGAATAGGATTTGTGTGAGTCTCTGATGCAGACGCCGCTGTGCCCGTGTGTGCGTGTTTGTGCGTGCGTGCGCTCAGGCCGTTCTGCAGCAGCGGTTCAGTAGTTATGCTGCTCAGCCTGGCTAATGTTGCACTGCTGCCAAAAACAGTAAAGCAGCCCCCACTGATATCAGTTATTAATATTTAACTGTCCACTATTAAAGTTTAAGGTGGTTGAGATGGAGCTGGAGGGAGAAGAGGCTACTTCATGATCACTGGCTGTGGAGCACTGTAAACATGTTCACTAAAGCCCCTGACAGCGTTACAGTGTGGATTTAAGGAGCGGGAGGCTGCTCTTGTTCTGCGTGTAAACGCGTGAGCAGGAGACACCGCATGTGACAAATGCGCTCACATCTGCCAGTGTCATAACTCTGTTAGACATGAAGACGCTTGCTGTGAAACCACAAGTCAAGAAAATGAAGTCTCACAATAGTCCATGTTTCACATACTGTAAATGACCCCTCCAAAAACCTCATTGTCAAGATTCTTTCCACTTCCAACATGTTTTTCTCTTTTCTCTACACCATTTGTGCGACTGTGTTGCAGAGCCTGGTAAAACACCCACAACCCCGCAGTGCGACCTCTGCTTTCAGGTAAACAAGTCGAACCAAGGTTAAACCAGCGCTCACAAATGCTCCAACGCACTCATGAAGAGGTTCTATAAAAGAATAGGCTGGCTGGCTAAAAGTGAGCATGAAAAATACCCCACCTCCACGCTGACCCACATCATCCATTATGTGTGGTGATTATGAGAATAGAACTGCCTTATGGGTAGCCGCGGCTCCCGGAAACAATAGCTCACTGTCAGGCCCGCGTTTTAACCATGCGATGACCAGTTTTGTTACTGTCTGATTATTGAAGCCTCGCTGAGTTCTGGCTGCTTCACCGGAGCTGCCGGATGCTTCAGTTCACATTCAGATAAATGGACTAACAACGGCGCCACACACGGGCTTTTCCAAAGAGGTCGCGACCGCAAAGGGAGCGCGGCTGACGCGGTTTGGGTTAAATGTGGCCCGATCCGGGGTCGGACCCCCGCTCAGTCTTCTCTCGCATAAATAAAATAAAATGGCTTGAAATAAAAGGTGTGTATCTTCCTAAACTGTTTTATGTCAGCGCTCCTCATACATAATGCATTCATGCAAATGCCAATGTTCTGCCCTCAGAAATAACAAGAGAACCTTAAATCTTTGCCAAAATTAGTCTTTTAATGAAATTTCCATGAATGCAAATACAGGCCAGGTCTGAGCGTAATTCTGCGCAGGAATTAAACTAAGTTGGTCCGGTTTATCTTAATAGCTGATCTCAGCCCAGTGGGGCTGGCATTAAGTCTGCTGGTCGCAGCACAGTGCTCAATGCAATCACAGCTTTGCCTTCTCTTGCGTAGCTTACTCCAGTGACCAGCAGAGAATTAACACGTGCACACACACACACACACGCACACACACACACACACACACACACGCACACACACACACACACACACACACACACACACACACACACACACACACACACACACACACACACACACACACCTGCACTTGCCAATGCCCTCACACATGCCTCAGTGCATTCCACAGTCATGCAGCTCCATTGATATTATACGTGCAATTATACGAACTTGATTGTTGAGGTTGATTTGTCTGTACGTCTAAATAAAGAAAACAGTGCACACACATCTAGTAACGCCATTTATAATAGAGGAAGTCCAAACAAATGTTAGTGTGTGTTAAGAGGATTTAAGTTCATTCATATAAGTTAGAACTTTTATTATGTGTCCTTTTTATAAGCTTTGCATTTGCCGGTCCTCACTTCTTTGAAGGCCTGTTTGAAGGTTAATATTTTTGATTGATTTGACTTTAGGGCTAAGGTTAGAATTGAGTTTTGGTTCAGATCAGAGCAAAGGTTAGACGTCTGCCTTTAGTTGTGATGGTTAGAGTTGGGTAGGGGGTTGGGGAAGGCATTATGTCAATGGAGGTCCTCACCTCCATGGAAGTACAAGGATGTGTGTGTGTGTGTGTGTGTGTGTGTGTGTGTGTGTGTGTGTGTGTGTGTGTGTGTGTGTGTGTGTGTGTAGATTAGGACCAATGAAAATGTTATTTAGACACACTGTCAAAGCCTGTAGTTTCACTAATTAGTGAATATTTCCATTGGGATCACAAATGCAGTATTTTGCTCTGTAGCTTGTGTTGAGTTCATCCCCAGCATCAAGTCTTCTCATTCTTCCGTCTTCACCAGGATCCTGCTTCTCAGTGTCCTCCTCCCGGGCCATTGGCCATTGTGTGTGGTTTACTGTACAGCAGCCAGTGGTGAAGAGGAACCACTGGTCCCTTCACTCTATTCCAGCACAAAGTGACTCACAGTGACTGCCAGTGATAACTAGTAATTACATCCATTTAAAATGTGCATTATTTTACCCCGGCATTGAATAAACTAGTGAGGCAGAAAATTGTCCAGTTTTATCCTCTCTCTTATAAACACACGCTTCCAAAAGGAAGCACTTATTTTCAACTGGTTTTAGTTTCCATGTTAATAGTGGCGCTGACAGACAGACGCAGGGAGCCAGACAGACGGCAGCACAGACACACTCTCAGTCACAGTCAAAGCACCTCAGGCCAAAATTAATCTCACTACAGAGACTCTCACTCTGAGTCATTGAACTTTGATAGTGGATTCATCTTTTGAACCTTCACCAAGGCAAATATATATATATATATATTTAATTTTTTGTTACAATTCTATAAAAGGACACGATTTCCTGGATGGAAATACATTTGAATGGACATGTGCTGTCTTTTCACTGAGGGAACTTTCTCTTAATACCAGTCTGGCTCTGACACTGTGTGTGTGTGGATTCATTGTATGCACGTGGCACAAAGAATGATAGGAGTCTTTAGAAAAGAGCCTCGCTCGCCACAGATTAGACTCCATTAGCATTTAAGGTACTGTCATAAATTCCTCCCAAAGTGGAGGGGAGAGGCAGGACAAATGAAGTAGGATTAATAGAGGCTCCAGTCTGACCGATAGCGGGGATTGGGAGGCGGGGTCACCTTGGGAACGAGGGTGGCAAACGCACAACTGGAAGTCGAGTGGAGGCAACGGCAGAATGGTCTCAGGCTCACAAGACAGATGAAATGCTCTGTACAGTTGAATGCTGATAAAGGAAGGAGGAGGAATGAAAGGTAAAAGGTGAGAGAGGAGATATGAGCTTAGTGTGTTCAGGACCAGAAACACAGTTGGTTAGGTCTGTGGCCTCCACCGCCGCTGACCTCCAGACGGGTAATGAGGTCAGCACAAGGAGACAGATAGCTACGGTGCGGGGGGAGCTGCACAGAGGGACCTTCTGGATGTACAGAAACACACATAAGTGTATAAACTTACCGTTTGTAAGTATATAATTCTAATAAATATGGCGATTCCATACCCCACTAAGTTACTAAGATAAGAAATCATATGTAATAATGAATGTCTCTAAAATTAAAAATACAGCTGGTTTATTCTGTGCTGCACGATACTGATATGACAACAAGTCTAAAAGACCTTCTAAGACCAGAACCCGAGCCCATGTTGGTGCCGGGACCTGCAGTTTGACCGGACGCTGAATCCCTGAGTCGCAGCGGGTCCGTAACAAAGTTTGCCCCTCGTACGATGTGCAGTTTGAATTGACTTTCAGCCAGTGAAGGGGGTGAGGGTGAATGTCTGCCTTTATGCAGCTTAACTCCCAACCCTTACAGTAGCAGGGACAAGGTGACTTACAGGTAATCTATAAGAATAAGGAGCCAGGCAGGCGCCCCGGGCTTTTATTAGATCTCCAATACTCCCCGGCCCCAACCCCAGTCCCAGCCTCAGCCCCAGATTGGCACTCGCTGGCTCCACCCAGAGAAGGGCTATGTTGCAAATTACACCAGACAGCCAGCATGACATCCACCTAAACACCACCTTTCTCTTGACTTGGGGGTGGGGGGGTTGTCAGTGTCTCCTCGCATTGGCCCGTGGATAAAGTGAGAGAGACAGACAAAGAGTAGCGGGATCTATCTGTCAGAGTTTAAGGAGTTTTCTAACAGTACACTGACCTTGAGTGCTCGCCATTGATTTCCAGTAACAAATCCCAAACAGCACCGTGAGCCCCACCAAGTGCTGCGGGACCCTGATTGGGAACAGATTTCCCAAATTCCGATAGCGTGCCACATGCCCGGGATGATGGATCGTCCTCCTGTATCCCATCAATCCTCACCTGCTGCCGAGGAGGTGACACCTGGGCAAGATTTATCATCATATACGACATCAAGCGGAGCGTCCAATCAGAGAGAGGAATACTAAACCGAGGCCCCTCCCCCCGTGGAGGGCTCCATTATGTTCAGAAACAGATTTATTCCTGCAATGTGACAAGAGGAGGGAAGATGAGGAAGCGGTGGGAAGTGAGACGGGGTTCAGGGAAAAATGAGTGCCTGCTTCAACAGAGGGTGGAAGTGGACGGAGCTTCAGCGGGTGAAACACTGATTAAGGTCATAGGACACAGTTATTATTTTTACATTAACAGGTTATTGGATGGGTTTTGTTTGTCTCCAAACAAATGAAAGCAGCACCTAACAACAGGCTTTAATTGAATCCTCAGCACATCATTTGACGAAATGATCTAAGTCCGTCTCTGAATCACAGAGGCAGAAGAGACGATCACAGGACCATGAGTGCACTAATCTAATTAATATTGTCCTGTTCCCGCCACTGATTTTTACGACTAGTTAAAAACCTTCTGCCGCTTTTATAGCTATTAGAAGCCGAGTGTGAGCTATCTTCCTTCTCACTCTATTTTCTCGCTCTGCCAGCAGTTGGCCACCCTAAAAGTGAGGCGCCTCCGGGGAGCGCAGGGTTCAACGCGCTCGCAGGATAACTGCTTTTACATTATTGCGGCAAATGTCTAAAAAACAATCCAGAACGAGACCCGACAGCTGTGATAATGGCCTTTTATTGCCAGGAGTTTTCCTTTCCACAATTAACCTCCCATCTCTCTCTCGCCCCCCCCCCCCTGTTCTCGGCGTCTCCCGCTCCTCCTCTCCCGCGCCTCCCTCTCTCGCGCTTGGCAGAGCTACAGCAGTTTCTCCAAGGCTCACCAGCCACAGTGCTTTAGCCCTGTGTAATCCTGCCAACCCTATTTCATTAGCCACGCGGACTAAAGAGCTTAGCGACACAGCCCCATCGCAGAAGAGGGGGAGAGTGTAAAAAAAAAAAACACACAACACAACACAAATTCCTCAGAATACATCGCCACTCAGCCGGTATTTATGCCTCCTCTCTCTCTCTCTCTCTCTCTCTCTCTCTCTCTCTCTCTCTCTCTCTCTCTCTCGCCATACCTCTCGCTCTGCCTCTCCATCTCCATCTTGCAAAGGAGCCCAGAATGGATTAGAGATGGCATCAATGGGATGAGACGTATTACCAATCGATTTGGGGGGAGCGTGGCATTGTTCTTCTGAGTGGAAAAGTTTGGGTCTGGCCGATGTCCCGGTGCCGAGCGCGCCGGGTTTGGAGGAGAACTTGTGTGGAGGAGTGCCTCACTCGCTCCGTCTCGTTTTAGCTGCTCAAAACAACTGCTCGCGTCTAATCGCTAAAGTCATTGAGGAGCGTTTGGTGTTTTGTGTGTATTGTCTCAAAGAAACAAGTCGGGCTTAAGAGGCTGTAAAGTAGCTTTGTACTGATCTCAGGAGAAAGCAGGATAAACAAGCAGATTGGGAGAAACCTGATCAGTGTTAATGGTGATGGTTTCGGCTTTCGTCTTTCATTGATGCCTTCTGTCTGACAGCCTGCGCGACCATTCTACTGATTAAACAGCCGCTACACAGTAAACACGGGCCCACTTTCCATTCTTCTATAGGCTCATCGTAAAATGCTTCCGTGCCGACAGATCACACATAAACTTTACACCGCGAAACACCTGTCGTGGGGCGCTTTCTCCCGCGAGCCCGGCTTTGAATGAGAAGCGGCCGATCGCTCGATGAGCGATGGGAGCGCTGCGTTGCCAGGTTGGACGAGGTGCCCGAGGATGCAGGGGGGTCCGGGCAGGTCGTCAGCTAAGGGCAGAGGGTGTGTGTGTGTGTGTGTGTGGGGGGGGGGGGGGGGGGGGGGGGGTTGGGGGCAGTGGCTGCTGCCATATTTCTTCATGAGGGCGACAGTGACAGAGCAGCGGCGAAACGAATGGCCTGTCAGGAGAAATGAGGACGAATAGTCCCCGTGTCCCACGGAAAACGGACCCTTCAAGCATTAAGGGCCGATTTGTTTGGAAGCAGAATCCGCGAATGGCTACTGTAACTACTGTAAACCCAGAGATTCCCCCTCTCTGTGCATTTGTTCGCGTGGGGCTGCTTGATTGACGGCACGAGGCCACGCTTTTATCAGATCCTAACGTGGCTGCTGTTCGCGTCTGAGGGTAATGCCGGTGAATTACGCCTCTCAAATACCAAATGACTGCACGTCACGTGCTCAGCACAACAGGCGCTCCTCTAAATTAGATGGGACGCCTGTCTCCATTTATGTCTGTCCCCCACACTGCAGCTTTTCCTCCCCCTTTTTCTTAATTTTTTCCCCTTTGTCTGCCCTCATCCACTTCGTTTTTCCTCTCATCATTAGTGGCTGCCCCATGTTGAGGGGAGAGTAATCTGAACTACGTGTCCCAGGGGTCCATTCCTTTACTTCCTGCTGTAGGAATAAGCGGCCTATTGATTAGTTATCAGACCGTAATTGGGCTGCGATCTCCCTCGCCCTCAGATATCCCCCAGATATATGACACTCCTGACAGCCTGAGTGGTGGGTGAGGGGGGTGGGTGAGGGGGGCTGAGCGGTGGCGGGGGGTTCCTCCTCCGCCTGCATGCATGCCTGCCTGCCAACACTTTACTCAACAAAATGTCTCCCTGACCACAAAGATGCCAACCGCGGCCCACGTCTCTTTTCTCGCAGAGGGATTTTCAACCTCGTGCCAGGGAGAGATTATTCAATCTTTCAAATTACACAGGCGGCTCGAGGTCCAGCAGGATTTTATGCTCCGTGTTAACTATGAGCATCCGGTTTTTGCCATTTCTCACAGGAATAAATTCGGAAATTGTAATCAGAGTTTTAAAATGAAAATGGTGCGGCTTACCGAGAAAGAAACTTCTATATAAGCTCAGAGTAAGTACACCATTCGCATATGGATAATTGCCTGTGAGGGATTTCAATACAAATTGAGGCTCAGGAAGCGGATAAGCAACAGGAAGGGTGTCTCTGCTCCTGTATAAGCATCCAAATCTACTGTGAGTGCGCAAAGAACCATGACTAACTCTTACTAAGTCTGTTTGTGCATTTTTAGGAAAAGCTTAAAGATACTTTCCTCTCTACTTCATCTCGCTCCTTCTTACTGTCATAACCTCGAAATAACGCGTCACTGTCGGGATCTCTCTTTTTTCAGCCGGCCTCCCTCCGAACGCTTCCGCCGCCTCTTTCCTCCCTCTCCTTCGCCGCAGCGCGTTAATTGTGCGCCCGATCAGAGGGGAGATGAAGACGCGATGTCTCCCGCTGGGTTCTCCCAGACAGACACAACATGTCAAACCCTCCATTTAGCAGCCAGATTAACGCTTATCACAGCCCTTCCACCGCTCCCTCGCTCCTCCTGTCTCTCCCTCAAAACCACATCTGATAAACATCTCATTTCCACACTCAATATTGCCATAATCAAAAGTCCGGCCGTCACGTGAAGCCTGTTCATCATCCGGCTGCACTCGTCCCTCGGCCCGGTAGCGATCAGCCTCCTTTGCCTCCGCTCTCCTCCCTCGCTGTCCTCCGGAGAAGCGAACATCCCCGTGGATGTGCATTTGTCTCCTGGCATTAATCTGGTCCCGGCGTAAAGGATTGTTGTATGAGGCTCTGGTGTCCTGTGGCCTGTATTGTCTCTGCATCGTCCCCTCTGACTGAGTGCAGAATAATGCAGAGGGATGTGACTTTAGTGTGCCTGCTCTCTCAAATACTCCTCTGCAGGCAAATGACTCTTTAATTTCTTGGAAATAGATGAGGGGATTATCGCTGGGTGGTAAAAATTAATATTTTCATTCATCTACAATAATCCTAAATCACTCTGCGCACAGAGGTGCTTGCATTGCCATCTCTCCTTTGGCCAAATCTTATAGTGTCTTGACAGGGATGGACTATGAGAGCATGTGTGGAAGGACTTCAGAGGAGCTCCTGGGTCATTTGGACCATACGTGATGTGTTACCACGGTAACAAAGCATCTGATTTGTTTAAGTGAAACATTGGAGCCCACAGATGTTTCATTTGTCACTCGGAACATTATTTTGACGATATTTGAATAAACATAACCTCCTCCTCCTGATGAATTAATCCAGTTTAAAGTGCATTTGTCTGGTTGTGATTTTACACTGTGGCTCAGGCACGATCTCAACGCTGGAGGAGGAGGAGGCGGTGAAGGAGACCGAGCAGGAGCAGCCCTTGAACCTCATCTCCGTGATGGCACAGTATCGACTGACTAATTGGGAACCTCCCTTATGTATATGAGCTGCATTAGTAACAGCACAGAGTGAACTGCAGACATTAATAACGGTCTGCGGTGGAGCGGAGCGCGTGGCTCTACATGCAGTGGCCACATCCACAACCAGTCACAACCTCCACCTGCAACATGAATCATCACGCCGGTCACGCCGAGAGTCACGCTTCTTTATGCTACAGCCCTAAAAAGAGAAAACGCCCAGAATTAAAAACTCTGAAGCCACTAGTTTGTACCTTGTTTTTGTTGTTTGCCAGCGTTGCCTTCTCCAACCTGCTCCTCCACATGCTGGGTGATGCACGGTGGGGATAGCTAATGAGGCCAATAATGTAGCAGTGTGTGTCTAATGAGAGGAGATGAGCTCAGGTTCCATATAATTCACACTTAATTTTTTTGTGTGTTTGTGTGTGTAAACATAATTACATTTATGAACCTGGAGCCGACAATTAGCGGCTTCCTGTTACAGTACAGAACGTCCAATTTAACTCCTTTGGTGGAATAAAAGCCCCGAAATCATTAACTCGCAGACTGCACCGACGCGAGAGTGACGAGTAACTTCATGGCGCTACCTCGTAACACCAGAGATCATCGTTTTGAGCTAAATTTAAAATCCGGCAGCAGTTGCGCAGAAACCCCGAGCAGATGAGACCGCTCAGACAAATCCTGTGATGTCCACCCGCTGTGAGGGACAATAAGCAGATGTGATGAGGAGAGTTTGACACATGCAAGTCTGCTCACTGTGGCCAATTATCAGGTTGAAGCATCCTTCTGGCAGACAGAGAGGGAGAGAGAGAGAGAGAGAGAGAGATGTTTTTAATGAAGAGCAGCCAATCATTTTTTTGAATACGAACTGTGTATTTGCTCGTCTTATTTCTCATGTTTCTGTGTTTCCTGATTCTTCGTGTCTACAGTATGTTTGCAGTTAAGGCGCGTTCACTTGTTGAAGCCTTGCTTCCTGATCCTTCGCCCAGTTTGTCCCGTTGACACTCAGACAGTTCAAGCATCCGACTCCGGCTGAAAAGCCCGTGCGTTTCTGATGAGCGCAGCCACTGGGTAACGTGATCCGTCGAACACTCGGCGAACGCGATTCTTCGGTGCTGTGATGTGGAAGCGTATTATCTTAATATGCTTTCCTTTATCCTCCCTATAAAACACTGGCAGGAGACAGCGTGGCGCCGTTCCTCACGCTCCTCCTCGTAATAGCTTCTCACCGCTCCTTATTCTATTACAAAAGATGGAACAGTTAGTTAAGACCCCACGAAACATTTCATTTTCTGTCCTGCTAATTAAATGAGGCTCAGATGAGCCCACTGAGCCCACTCGTCTGCTTGTCCACCATGTGAAGTACCACCAGAGTTTAATATATGGCATTAAACGGGGATTGGGAATGAATATGAAGCCTACCTCCCATTGGGAATGTAATGAATGATTAGAAGGCATAATCTTGGTAATGCAGAAATCCTTTAGTTTCATTTCTGGCGTTTCCGGTGAGTTACTGTCTGTTCAACACGGTTATTTTCTGCAGACCTATTTTAAACTAGCGTGAACAGTGTTACGAAATACACGCCACACACACGTACACACAGCGAGTTTCCTCTCATCACTCCAGATTCCACATTAGAACATTACAGACACCAAGGTTTGTCATATATTTCTATATGCTTGTAGAAATATATACAACTAAAAATAACTGCGCGACAACAAAGCAAACACGATTTGCATCCTCTGTACGCGCGCGACTTCAACGAACCCCAGAGGCGAGCGAAAGGTTAGCGCGCGGGAAATAAAAGTGAGGCGTGTCGCAACGCGGCGCGTAACTCACGGCCGTAATGAGGACGCCTTTAATAGATGTAACAATTAGTAAAGTCGCCGCGCCAGTAAATCAGAGGGAGGTCCGGCAGCACCGGCCCTCGTGCAGCCGGGATCCATCAGCGTCCTCCTGGGGTGAACCGGGAAAAGGTCAGACGGCGTCTCATTAACTCTGACTGTAGCTGGGCTTCGCGTGCAGCTAACAGCGGCGGGACGGTTCACGTGGACGCTCGCAGGTCTACAGTGGAGTCACATGACCTCACAGAGGCGTCTTCGTCCAATGACAAGCTTTTGTTCTTTTTTTGGTTTTCATACCACAAGGAACATTTAAATTTGAGGAGCAATAAACTCATTTACATCATTTTTCAAACTTTGTTGTCTGCCATGTGAGGTTTCATTTGCATAAATGTATTTTGTGTCATTATACAGTAACTGGTTGGCAAATAAAATATAACGACTTCCTGCACTGACATTATTTAAGTAGCCTGATGATTTAAGTGTTTTTCTTCATTCACTCGACACTACGGCCAGTCCGCACAGCCACAGCGCAGTAACATCAGACGGGACTCATCATCTCTTTAATATTTATTCGGGAGCATCAGAGGAGCCTCCGTTGTGCGTTCTAATGAATAAAACACGATGTTTATCCTTCCTGTTTAATGTTAAGTCCCCGTGAACAGTCACAGGCACCAGGAGAATATTTACATGTGCTGGGACACCTGGGAGTTGGATTATCTGCTGGCGGCTTTGTAGTTTCGTGAAGCTTCCTCATGTGACATGTTCCACAGAGAGTGCGCTTATTTACTCTCCTGTCCTCTGTGTATAGCCCTTTTTATTGTTTGTTCTTATGCCACCATTCATGAGGATGGTGCCCTAGGAGAGAGAGGGGGGGGGGGGGGGGGGGGGGGGTTACACGGAGGAAGAAACATGATGTGTGATCATTACACAGGAGGGAGACTCCAGAAGAACTCAGGTGGAGTTCTGTTGTTGTTTTATTTGCCTTTGATTCGAACAATTTAAACTCTTGTTTCCTTCCAGTTGCTTTGCCTTGTTAACAAGTTTAAGTTCCGAAGAAATAGCCGAGAGGTTCTACTTCAAATAAGTAAAATAAAATCACCGTCAGAAGCTGAAATGTTTGTTCAGTGTGAACTACCGTATCGTACCGAAAGGTGGCGACATTGGGTTTTCCAACGATGTCACCGAACCAGTCTCGTGCCACGCTGTCTTCAAATACTTTCGCTTTCCTCGCGCACCGATCTCCTTTAACCTATTTTCTCTGTTATATTTTATATAGACAGTATTTTTTCACTGCTTCCTTGTCTGTTTCGTGTATCGAAATGCAATGATGTAATACAGTGGATTAGAGAACATGGTTGTTTTATTGCCTGATAATGGCTTTAAGATAAATACGAGTCGTTAATTAGAAACCTGTCTATAATTAGTCAAATATAATAAAGCTGTGCTCGATCTGACTGAACACACGCTGCACGAGAGCAGGACGAACGTGCGACTAATCGCCATAAAACGCTCGAATCGAGCACGTTTAGTAACAAATACGACTTTACCCATTTAAATGTCATTAAGTGGTGATTTAGTTATTAAACATGAATTGTGATTTCAGGTCTAAACGTGCGACAATCGGCAATAAAAACGTTTTTTTACATCTGAGACCGTCGTGTGAGTCAGTTTTACTAAGGTCGCTTTATTTCCGTGCGCAGCCACAAAAGAGCGAATATTGAGGTTCATACGTCGGTCTGTTGATGGGTTTGGACATTTCGCTTCCAAACTTTGTTTTCTGTGCCGTTATGCTAATTACGTCCCGAGGCTGAGCCGCTCATTGGCTGAGTCTCGGTCAATTTCATATTTCAGTCCTGACGTCAGGGCGCCTATAAAACTAAGCAATGCTTTTTAACTCGTCGGCTGACTGATCCCTTGAAAAAAAAAACCTATCAATCCTTGGGTGGAGTTTTTTTCCCCGTTCTCCACGAGGCAACTGTTTGCTCGGGACACGTACGTGAACCTCCTCAAATTGGCGCACTAATCCTAAAAGGAGCCATGAAGTGTTAAATGGTAGAAACAGAGAGAGCGGCGCTCAGACACCCGCACGCTGGGGAGAGAGGGAGGAAACAGCGCAGCTCCAATGCGTCTGTGCAACACAGGCTGAAGAAAAAAAAACTTATCGACTCACAAAACCAAAAGACCCGCGCCGCGCAATTAGTGCGAGAAAATCCACTTTTTCCTCCGGTTTTGAAGAAAATAAATAAATAAATCAAGCTGGCTCAGTGCGTGTCTCAGCAGCCCACTTTGACAGGTGCTCCTCACCCCCTTTGGAGGACTGTCAACAGCAAGAGGATGGCATCAGAGCTGGCAATGAGCAACTCCGACCTGCCCACCAGTCCCCTGGCCATGGAATATGTTAATGACTTCGATCTGATGAAGTTTGAAGTGAAAAAGGAGCCGGTGGAGCCCGATCGCAGCATCAGCCAGTGCAGCCGCCTGGTCGCCGGGGGATCCCTGTCTTCCACCCCGATGAGCACGCCTTGCAGCTCGGTTCCCCCCTCTCCAAGCTTCTCGGCGCCCAGTCCGGGATCAGGGAGCGAGCAGAAAGCCCACTTGGAGGATTTCTACTGGATGACCGGGTACCAACAGCAGTTGAACCCCGAGGCTCTGGGCTTTAGCCCGGAGGACGCCGTAGAGGCGCTGATCAGCAGCAGTCACCAGCTCCAGACCTTCGACGGCTATGCCAGAGGGCAGCAGTTCGGCGGCGCGGCCGGCGCGGGGGGCGCCATGCCCGGGGAGGAGATGGGATCGGCGGCCGCGGTGGTGTCGGCGGTCATCGCCGCAGCCGCGGCGCAGAACGGCGCCCCACACCACCACCACCACCACCACCACCACCACCACACAGGGGCACACCACCCCTCCTCCGGCGCGCAGTCCGGCGGCGGCGCGGGGGGCAACCACCAGCACCTGCGCCTGGAGGAGCGCTTCTCGGACGAGCAGCTGGTGACCATGTCCGTGCGGGAATTGAACCGGCAGCTGCGCGGAGTCAGCAAGGAGGAGGTGATCCGCCTGAAACAGAAGAGGAGGACGCTAAAGAACAGAGGCTATGCCCAGTCGTGCCGGTACAAGCGCGTCCAGCAGCGGCACGTCCTGGAGGGGGAGAAGACGCAACTCATGCAGCAGGTGGACCACCTCAAGCAGGAGATCTCCCGGCTGGCCAGGGAGAGGGACGCCTACAAGGAGAAATACGAGAAGCTGATCAGCACCGGGTTCAGAGAAAACGGGGGATCCGGCAGCGACAACAACCCTTCGTCCCCGGAGTTTTTCATGTGAGTCTCCGCAGGCGCTGAAAAGTTTTAATAACCGACCCTCGCGGAGAAAGAGAATAATAAAAAAAAACAAAAAAAAAAAAAACTTCGCATTTGTGCGCAGATAAAATAGGTTGCGTGTGCTTGTGTTGAAGTTGTTGTGGGAGCTGCGGTGTTAAGGGCAAAAACCGTTTATTTCTGTATTTAGAGGTATTTTGTGTAGGGAACACGAGCCTATTCGCTTTGTTTCAGCACATTTTATTCATATTTGATTCATATAAACACCAGGCCTGTTTATGACAACAATCCAGTTTCCACAAATATTTGCTGAAGCTCTCTGGTTAATATGGGATGTTTGTGTAATATAAAATCGCCGCTGCTGCGCCTCGTCCATGCTGTTCCCTTCAACCTAAATTCTGGTCTGTAAAATTAAACAATTCTCAGGCACCACAACTTTATTTTGACGGGCTTGTGTTCATTTATTAGTGTTTTTTTCTGTCTAAAGTCAATTTATTTTGATGTAAATTATCACATTTTCATATCATTCATCCTGTTTGTCTTGTGAAAAAAAAGCATCCAAACTCCGTTTCAGCCAAAGTTGAGAAATGACTGTTAAACAGACTGTAACAGTGCCGCCTTGCATGCTGGTCATGTACGGAATGTGTTTTTATACGTTTGTCCTTTTCTTTTGTTGTAAACCTGCGTCTCATGATTGTATTATACCATGAATCCACTGTTTAGCCTCATCATGTGTAACGTGTGGACACGTAGGCTGCGCTCATCCGTCACTTTGCTTTCATAAAAGTTAACGGCGAACATGAACCTTAAAATTCTGCATTTGCTTCTTTTGGAGCCCAGTGGGGGAAAATGACCCTGTGGAATGAAGCAGCTTTGTAGGCTCCCTTGTATTGATTTCTGCTTATAGACTATGCGCATCTGAAGGTTCATGGGTATAAATGTCATTTTTCTAAACCCAGGAACTAAATAGATTTCTATCAACAAGTGGGAATGAACATTAAAGGTTTTGGACAGAACAGACGCAGATAATGATGCATGTCCAGAAATAAATGAGGAAAAAAAAAGTTGGTCACGCAGAATTGCTGCAACAAATGATCATATATATTTCTGCAGGTCGTTGTTTCTTTGTCTTCCTTTTATTTAAGGAACTTAATTAAGTTTACCTCGAACCCCGTGGGTCTTATTCGGTAAATAATCTGTTAACTGAAATTGCAATTTAATGTTCTTCCGGTTTTGTAGAATAATTAAGCAAACCATACGTATTTTGACATGCTCTGTGTTGCTACACGTTAAATGTATTGTCTCGACAGTACATCTAACCGGCAGAATGGAGTTTAATAAATAAACCATTCATCAATAAACTTTCATGAATGGAAACAAATATATTCTTCTGAAAACACTCCTTATTTTTTTCTTTTTAATTTTGCATGTCGAAGCGGTGCCACGCTCTCCGTTTTACAATCTTCACCTTGATCCAAAGTGAAAATGTGACGGAATTATTCAGGAGCTAATAGAACATAAATATCTGTTCGTGAACATCTGGTTTGGTTGAAAGGCTGCTACAGTAGATGCTGCACCAGGCTGCTCGTGTTCACTTCTGTTGTTATGCAATGAATTCATGCTTCGACTTAAAAGCACTTAAATTCAATTCAATTTATTCCTCGTAATCTGGAAATGCAGCGCATTATTTAAGTGTTTTGTTTTGCGGTTCTGAATAAAAAGAGGACGGCCTCCACCTGTTGCGCGATTACAGACAGAAAATCTCTTTAATTTCGCTTTTAATGCAACAGAAAGTCCGCCCACATTGTTCAGTATTTTATTTTAATGGGATTTTCCCTCGTGGCCCAAAAACTGAGCTGCAGGAGTCAGAAAAGCGCCTCGGTTAATGATTGATTTTAGAGTAAACTTGCACTTTTTACTCGCTGTCCACTTGTTGAATATTGTCCGTGCAAAGTTTCATTTTAAATCGAGCACAGAGAAAGTTTCACTCATTGTCTGGACGAGAGGCTTTAACTTCTGTCCATAAATATGTTTGTCTTAAAAGCATTTGAATGTGACGGACTGCAGCGATTGCGCAGTGTCTGTAAATGCATTCAGCAGCTGAACACTTCACGTCTAGTCAGGCTAAATTATGCGTATTTAGTTTCGTTGATTAACGCTGCAATAATGAATGACGCGAGAGTCTGTGCGAGTTCACCACTTTCGCTGAGGTGTCAGGCTCTTAAATTTGAATTGTGACAGGTAAATGTTTTGAGGACTGAAAAAAACGTAACCAACACCTCGGAGTAATCAGGTTTTGTAGCGACTGTGTGTGTGTGTGTGTGTGTGTGTGTGTGTGTGTGTGTGTGTGTGTGTGTGTGTGTGTGTGTGTGTGTGGTCTAGGGTGGCCTGCCATGCAAGGTCACTGCCACCATGCAAGCTGCTGGAAGTGTGTGTGTGTGTGTGTGTGTGTGTGTAGGGGGGTTGTTATCTTTTCCTACAGCGGGACCTTTGGCTGTTTGAGAGCTTGCATGTGCTACGTGTGTGGATGTGGAGATTTTTCTTTCCAGATGTGACAGTGTGAGTGTGTAGTCCATGGAAAAACTTTAGAAGGCACCATTGTGGAAATTCCAGCACTGTGCCCTCTCACCTGTGCAACACACACTCTCACACACACACACGCGAGCGGTCAACTGGCTGCTACCGGCTCCCATGAAAGCCCAGAGTGAGGGACAAGATGGGGCAGCGTGATCCTCTCATGCCTGGAGGAACGATTTTCTCTGTGATTAAAAGTGAGTGAGAGACAGAGATAGAGCGAGAGAGAGAGAGATGCTGGCTGCCTTCCTGCTCCTTTCAGATGATAAACGATCAGAGATGCCTCCTAGCTGAGAGGAGAGGGCCTTTTAGTGAGCATGTGTCCACTAATTTATGGCCCTCCTATCTGATTAGGTCAATATAGTGTGTTATTTAATTACATTTGTGTTATAACCTGGAACTGGACATGCCATAGTTCTTCCCTGGGAGTCAGGTAGATGTTATTTGAAGCTGCCTGTCCATCACCAGCAGAGTTCTGCCGAGCGCAACGGCTCATCGGCGTCGGTGGAAAGTTGCAGATCAGCGTGGGTGCGTGGAAACGCGTGCGGGACGCCTCCGACTTCTAGACACACCAACGGGCACCGGGGATTCAGCAGCACTGATTCACTTCCTGTGCCGAAGGAGGACAGAAGGCACAGGAAGCGACATTTCAGCACTTCCTCCTCGCTTCCTCTGCGCTCGATATCCAAAAATGCGTTTGCGCGTCGTGTACAGACACATACTAACACTCCTCATTATTCATCTCATCAGCTGTAACTCAGCATATTGACTCCTGCACCGTGATCATTTGCAGTCTGTCCAATGATTAGGTTATTAAAGATAATGCAGTTATCCGCTGTCACAGTATTGGACTCTTTTCTTTCAGGTCAACTATGGGTAATCACATTGAAATGTATCAGCATTGACATTAAATCATCGTCATCTACTTCGCTTTAATGCCTCAGAATTAATAAGACAAAGGACGAGTGCACGCTTTGTCAATAATAATCGTATTTGACCTTGTGCAGCTTTGCTGTAGGAAAGAAGACGCGTTATCGCCACGCTGCTGCGAGTGTTTATCTCAATCAAAAGGAAATCCAGTCATTTTTCTCTGACAGCTACACAGAAAGCAAACAGTTTATTTGTCAAACAGACCTGGAGACTCTGAACAACGACGTCTGTATTACACCAAATTAGCTTTGAGCAGCAGGAGAGATTTTCTTACACAACAAGCAGAGGGAGGTGGGGGGGGGGTGAAAGCGAGCGCTCCGCTCCTCGCCACGAGCCCCCCGAAGGGTTAAAAACATATTCGCATTCAAAAGAGGAAACAATTTCAATCTCTTCCGCTCAATCTGCATCTGCATCACTCCGTGCGATAAACATTTACATTTAAAGTGATTTAAATCAGCTGCGTTTATGTTCCTCTGTGGTCCGTCCATCATCCAGACCTGCGTTTCCTGCATCCCCCCCCTCCCCCGCTTCTCACACTGTCCTGAGTTATGTGTCATTTATTTGAAACCCCAATAATTTAACTTGTCCCCTCCTGTCAGAGCGGAGCCTTTGGTGGGAGCGCGGCGGCCGTAAAGACGGTCTGTTCCTCGGCCCCTCTTTGCATCTTATTGGCTCCGCCTGGTGATTTCTCTCCCGGCAGACGCGGGCACGCATGTGGACCAAGTAATGTGATTGTGCGAGTCCAATCCCGCGTTGCATTAAGATTAGTGTAAACACTCGGCCGCAAAAGAAAAGCGCATATGGGCGCAGGGAGTGTTTGTGCGCGTCGCCGCAGTCGAATTCAAATGCCGGATTTGCATTTGCTTGAAGACATCTCCTCAGAATGCAACTAAAGGGCAGTAGATGGAAGCTAATTATGGTTCAGTTATGTGTGATCACAGTATTCTGACGCGCAGACATACATAGCTGCGGCTGTGTTGACGCTTTGACGGGGAGGTGAGTTGCAGGGCATAGAGTCAGTGGGGTGGTGTGTTTATAGTGAACCGGGGGAGAGGGAGCCGTTCGCCGGGCGTTGGAGCTGGAGCCCGTCCCCTGTGTGTTTTACCTGCATCTCAATGAAGCAAAGGTGATTCAGCCTCCCCTGCAGTCGCTCTCTCTCTCTCTCTCTCTCTCTGTCCCTCACCCAGTCAAGCAGACATTGATCTCCTTGCCAGGCAAGGTGACCTGCTCCTCCACAGTCTCCCCCTCTCGCTTTCATTTGTACCAGCGCGAGGCCTTGACCCCTCACGCCGCACGTGGACCTCGCCTCACTATCAGCTACGCGCGTTTGTGTGTTGGCTCCCACGCAACGCACACGTGTGTGCGTTTATCTATATGTTTGTGCCCGGGTGTCTAACGAGGTGTGGGTTCATTTTTACAGCATTATTAGTATAATTTCTAATTTGTGTGAATGAACTATGTGAACACTTCACACAGCTGGCTAAAAAGATCAATTTACCAGTATTGACTAACACCTTCACCTCTTTTCTTTCTGCTGATCATTTTAAAACATTATACAACTATAAAATATTAACAAGCTCAACTTTGTTTTTGATTCTTTAAAAATATATTGATTGATATATTGTAGTGTGTGTGTGTGTGTGTGTGTACTGTAGATGAGAAGTGAAATAATATAAATGTTTATCTGATTACATTCATGAAGTAATATTTTTTACTAATGCCAAATTATTGTAGTGGTTTTAGTGTTCATTTCTTTTTAAACCAGTTTGTAGGGATTAACAATACTTTCTGCCCATTTGTTCATCACGCTGTAAAAATGCCCGTCATTCATTAAACTCCAGACCACGGTGGTGAAAAACTGTGGTGCGGACGCTGGAACCATTAATCTATCTTATGTGTGCAGTGGTATTTCACTGGGTTTTAAAGTTCACTCCCGTTTCCTGTCTTTGCAGGACGTCGAGAAAATTCCTCCATCTGTGATAGAGAGCGGTGACCTCCATCGTCCCATCGCCCTGGAGTCTGAGGTAACTCGCCCGTCCGCTCGTTAGCGTTAGCACGCCGCTAACGTCGTAACATGAAGTCACCCGCATCCCAAGTTTGATACATGCTGCCGGTTCATCCAATCACGGTGCTCTATTCTCACCACGCTGTAGCCTTAATTGAAGCATTTAGTGTTAATTCATTTACATTTTAATGCTGTGGATTAATGACGTTCTCAGCATCAGCGTCGTCATTGATTTTTTTTCATCTTAAGAGGCTTCCTGTGTTGTAAAGACGTACAGTAACACAACCTGACACACGCGTGGGTGTGATGTCAAACTTACCAGCACGTACTGTACTGTATATGAAAAGCAACCCAGTTTTGGGCCCGTCCACACCTGGGAGCATTTTATCACTCTGCATTCTTTGACAACCCAGCT